>NC_034412.1:93113361-93165144 GCF_002078875.1 Numida meleagris
CTGCAGAAAGAAAACCACTTTTCCCAGTGTTTGCAACTGTACCCAATTAAAGAAGTGCATTAACTTCCTCAATTGTGGAAGTTAAACCAGATTGTAATAGAATTCAATTATACACACTGCGTGAGGAAGTGGCTGTGCTGCAGTGGCAAAATTTGTAGAAAGTATGGTTTGGCTGAGCTAGCATGGGAGAACTCCAGAGCAATTTGCAGTTCTTTTCCAGGTCCCACTTCTACAGGAATTTGTACCTTACTCCTTGCTAGTTTCCAAATCTGTATGTTCCTCACTGTTCCCCAGCTTCATTTGCATATGTTTATATTAGGCAATGGAATTACATTCTGTTTATATAGGCATTCAGTTGTAACTTGTGGACTAGCTTCTATTGATTTCCAAATCAACCTGTATTTTACCCGATGGAGTGAAGAATTTTTTTGAATACTTGAGGTAGTAGAGGTGGAGAAGACAAAACAGCACAATCTACTTTCCACTCAACAGCTTTATCATATCCAATCTTTTCTTCATGTGAAAATAGGCCTTGGCTGTCTCCATAACAGAGCTTTGTTGGAGGTAGCTGTGCTGAAGTGCCTTCTATAGGTTCAGTGTAGGAGTAGCTTTTTTGATTGCATGGTTTTAGGGGATATTATTACACCCTTCCTCCCTTACAAGGAAGTGGCTTTATTAAATTGGTGGGTCTTCACCTATACCACTACACAGTCACCTGCAAGTCTATGAAAATGTATGAATTTCTTCCAAGCACATCCTATCTACTATAGTTATTGCGTTGATCTAAACATCTGAACATCTAAACTGGTGTCAGTCCTCAGCAAAGCATGCAGTCAGAATTGATGAGACTCATCAGACTAGTATCAAAGAGGACATCTCTATCCCAGCTAGAAACCATGGGCTTCCTTCATCATGGAATTGAAGGGTCATCAGTAGAGCTGATGAATCCTAAAAACAGTTTACTTTACTGTGAAGTAGACATACTTGAGTGAATAAGTGATGTTTTTTGTTTTCTTTTCCTCCATAATAGAGTAAGGAATACCTGGTATTACAATTCCACGATTCTATGATAAAGCAAAACGAGCAAAAGTAGGTTTACAGTTATCTCCTCAAATATATACTGCTGGTTTTGTACTATGGAATGTATCTTCATTTTGTGTCCTTATCCAGTTTTTCCACAGACTCAAACATGGTATTTTAATCACTATGGAAATGAACGTTTTTACCCCAAACTTAGCTCTGTTTGATACCTATTTCCTTGTTTAATACCTCTTCCCTTGTGCCTCCAGAGAAGACACTACAAAAAGTACATGCAACAAATGATGTCTTTATCATGGTGTGAACCCTAAACAAGACAGAATTTTTACTCCATCTCTTCGTTAGTTTAGCAGATTCAATTTACAGTCTGTAGTCAGTGGAAACAATTTTATATTCCCTAAAAGTGCTCACGTTTAGTGATCTTCAAGCAGTCTACTACTGCTTCTATCAGAGTAATGATGTAAGTGGAAAGATTACATTATCTTCTATCCTATGGTATCTCAGAATTTTGTTTTGCATTTACAGTTTTTTTTTCCACTCTGCTTTCCTCTTTATTTGAAAAAATACAGTTTCTGACTGCATTCAAGTTCTTGAAGGCAATTTGAAATGTCAGTCTTCCCCCAGACCCCACATTGCCAGTTCTTTCCTGTTCCTTCCCCATGGACTGGGAGATGTTAGCATGCAGGCAGACACTGAGTTCACATGGCTGCTCAGTGTCTTTAACAACCTCCAACAGACTTTGAAAGTGAAATGGCATGGAAGAAGGATGAAATGCCCACCAAAGGTCACATGAAATCTTCATTGGATGCACTTTACTTCTGTGGCCAACTAATTAGGTGATATGTATTCAAGTTTGAAGGGTACATAGGGACACAGTATGTTTGAAATGCAAGGAGGAGAGAGAGGTAGAATAATCAATATAGGTATTTGTATTCTGCAATCAATGAAAGTTGTACTTTCAAATCAGTATAACATTGATTCCTTGGTTGGTTTTTTTTCCTAAAAAAGAAAACATGTATGAGATGCGTTTAAAAGAAAAGGCTGCATAGTTTGACTTCTCATTCTATTTTTAGTTGCTGTCTGGTGAGCAAGCTGCTTTGAGAAATCCTAATCTGTAATATGGAGAAACGTTCCTGGAGCACATTGATCTGTATACAGTGTTTTTTTTTTTCCCCACCTCTAACAGATCTAAATGACATGAATCATCAGTTATAGTTCAAAATCCAAACTATTAGCGCAGGAAATGAATTTGTTTGGCTGTAGCTGTATAAGTCTTTGGAAAACTTTTTAATATGTAGACGTTACATAAGCAGCTCAGTTTTCTAGATACATTATTATGTTTAGAGCTTTTTAAAACCACTTCAGCAATAATGCAAAGACAGCATGTACACCTAGGTTGTCTTTCAGTCATCCTTAAATTCCTCCTGAATCTTCTCATTCAAATTTCTTCTGTTACATCTAGCTTAATGGTATCGTTTGGGTGCATGCTTTGTTTCAGTTGGTTATTTCCTATTCAGAAAGAAATGCTTATCAGAAAACTGTGCCGTTAGTTTCATGCAATTAGCTGTCATCACTTGCGCTAATGTCTCAGCCTTTCTGCAAAACTGTTTTTGTTTGTCATCCAAGGTTCTCCACTTGATTTTTTTTCAGTAGATGTTGAAGCATAGTTATAGTCTTCAGCTTTTTCATTCCCAGGCCTTCAGTGCGGTATAACTCCAAAAGTCTTTGTTATATTTATTGTGCAATACTACACATAACAAAAACTGTTGCAGAGAGAGTAGGAATTATCTTAAATAAGAAATAATACGCTTAAGTTCATTGCACCAACGAATACTGCAGTTCAAAGGAAATTTTTGCTAATGACAAATATGATGAAACGCTGTTGTAGATTACTTAGACAGTCTGAGAGACTCCCATCACCTGAGCTTTATAGAGCGGATTAAACAACAACCTAACAAACATGCCATGACTGTATTTGATCCTTCCTTGGATAAAGGAATGACCTTTCAGCAGACTTCTGAGTCTGTGAAAAGGGCTTGGAGATACTTGGAGAGTGCTCGCTCGATGGGAATGGGGCCTACTCAGGAGGCTGCCAGCACATGCTGGGATCAAACTCTTTGTTCAAAGAAGTTTTACAGCTGACTCGCAGATCTCATTAACGTGATGTCTGAAGCCTCCTATGCCCTGACGTACTTCTCAACCCTGTAGATCAGAGGCAAGTACTGATTTATAATTTCAAGTTGCAGATTTTTTTGCTAATTGCTCATCAGGGAACATCTGCCTCACAGCTTGAATGTAACTGAGTATTGCGAAGTTTGAATTAAAGAACACTCTTCCTCTCTTTCTTTCTGCAAGATGGGAAACACTTGGCCTGTGATCATTTGGATCCAGTGATTTGCTGTCTTCATTTTGATTAGTTATTTAGGTTCACTGGTAGAAAAATGGCCATAGTTTTTTTTTTTTTATTAGAAGAAAAATGTCCACAGAATCATTATAGATAGAAGAAGCAAGATCTGCTGTCAGAGAAATAGATGGAAAGTTTGGGCTCCAAGTCTAAATGAAGCACAGTGGAGAGAGCGTGTGGACAAGATCTGATGAAATTGCAAGTTAGTACTGAATGGAACTAAAATGAGAAGCTGAAGAGAAAACTGCTTTTTTTTTTTCCTAGCCACTAGCACAGGAAAGGTGCAGGAGGTGTATTACAATGTCATCCTATTTCCCAATGGGAGGGTAATACACAAAAATCAATCTTGGAGTCAATTTTCTTTGGGAACATAATACAGTGGCTTTTTCTGAGAAATCTCAGAATGTCTGTGCAATTCACTAGCGTAGCAAAGAGGTGCAAATATAATGAAAATAACAGAAGACAAGGCTTTGCTCTTCCTGTCCTCTACTCTCCCATTTCCTCTTCTTTCTTTATGGGATAATGATGGACCTGAGTTGGCCAATAGAATGAAAGAGTAATGCATCAATGTTGTAAAAGGCTACATTTTGTCACTTTTCAGAAATTTTTGTAAATAGTTGGCCTACTGGATATTTTCTTCACATATAGTAGCACCTGATTGCAGTAGGGCTGCATGTGACCAGACACAAGCTCTGTACAAAATAAGGTGAAGCTGGAATCAACTAGTTCTACAAAAACAACATATTTTTTTTTTTGGATTTCGTAGCTGCTTTATAGGTTTTATGTCCTGGATTAACCAACAAGGAGATTAAAAATAGGAATACTCTTCTATATGTTACAAGCTTGATATTGCCTGACATAGATGAGTCTGCTTTGCTGTTGCAGAACCACAGGCATTTATGTAGTCAAAGAATTAGATGGAAACAGTCACAGCTGTGTTTGTAGTCTGCCTTGTTTGGCTGGTACCAGGATTAAAACAATGCCCTATGTGTAGCTTATATCCACAACATATTTAGGAGCAGTGTAACTACGTCCTGAGTCTGTGCTGTCTACGAGTGATCCCTGCCCTGTGGCTGGGAAGCTGCATGGGTGGCTTCATGACATGACAATCTCTATAACAAAAGCCAGTCTTCATTGGCAAGGAAGGCTCTACCTACACAAGTCAGTGCAAGCTCCTTTTTCAGTAGAAGGATGCCGGTGTCTCTACCACCAGATACCAGGATTTTCTAAGATGAAATGTACCCTAGATGTGTTTGTTTATCTCTGATGATTCTCAAAGGAATCTAGGGTGACCACCTCACACAGAGATGCCTGGAGTGGTGTAAAATGAATATGTGTGTCCATGCCACTGCAAGGTCAAATAGGATAATGGGTGATAATCAGTCACAACTTTACATTCCCTCTGGAAATATCAGATTTCTGTAAATCCAGCTTGTGACTTTTCCAGAAAGGAAGACGTGGATGATAAGCAAGTCTAGCCTCAGCACCAGCCTCAAGTGAACCTTCAGTGTAAAATAAGTTTTTGCTCTTGAAGATATTTGTCTGTTGAATATGGGCTTTTCAATCCTTAAAGAGTTAATAACTCTGCATAATATCTTTTTATGTCATGTTACCCACTTATTTGCTTTGTGGAGGGGCGGTGTGTGTATGGAAATTCATATCTCAGAAACCTTCATTCCTTCTACTGACCTTACTCACTGCTTCAACTGATGTCAGAATGTCTCCACATTGAACAGATCAGCTTTTCTGTTTTTATACAACAATTTTCTTAGTTCCTGACTATCCTATGTTTAAGTCCAGCAGTATTGTGGCATGAGGGACTTCAGAATTTAAGATGACAATCCATTCAATTCCCCTCCTACAAACAAGATTTTCTCTATTTCCTCTTTCTCGGATAAGTGTTTATGATCTGATTCAGTCAATTTTTGTGCTTACTGCATTCATGGTCATGCTCCTGGTTTATTCACTTCATGTAGCATCACACTTTGCGTTGTTTAGCTGTTCAAATTACTCAAGCATATATGGTTTGTTTTTGTTCTAGTGTTTTTTCTCTTCCATGTGAATAACTCATTATTTATCACCCTTAATACCCCTGAAATCTGAAGCTGTCCTCATCTAAATAACATCATAACTTTCCTCTAGTTTCCTTGTGAAGATGTAGGTCCTGTGCAGAGCTAGCATTTTTAACGCTGTTAATTGTGTTATGTGCCTTGGAAAAGAAATACCTTCCTGATCATCCTCCTCAGTTAGGTTTTTCATCTAGCACATGAACCCTTTGGTTGTTCTATTAGGATAGAAGTCATCAAAATTAGAGGTATATTATCACTGTGATATGATCACCTAGTTAATTGCAGGCAGGCCCTTAGAGATTACTTACTTTTGTGGTCTAGTTATTTCTAAAGACAGGATTCCTCTTCTCTTAAAGCTATGTGTGTATCACGTATAACAACTAAATCTTTGAAACCTGTGCAGTAAAACAAATTCTACTTTCTCAGCAACATTATGTAATTCAATGAGTTAAATTTATTCTCTCATCCACACGCATTGTAGTTTATGCTTGTATGGAAAAACAGTGTTTTATTTTTTCATTAATACTTCATTCAGTAAAAGCATATGCACATACCATTTGTAGTTGTGTTAGATCTGATTAAAGCTCTTTAGTGCAATTCTGTACAGATCCTCAAATCCCATGCTCTCTGCTTGCTATCCTGATATCTCCAAAGCAGCTTTGACTAGCACTTGCTCTTGAGGGAGGTCATTTTGTCGCTGACTGACAACATACAGATGTTTCATCTCTCAGTCATTTGGGTTATGGATTTAAGATCATGTATGAGACCCTCAATGTCGTTGGAGTGAAATTGTGGTAATATTCTGACTAAACGCTTTAGCAGGGTCTGTGGTGATAGAGCAAGGGCAAATGGTGTCAAGCTCAAAGAGGGTAGATTTAGGTTAGATATAAGGAAAAAGCCTTTTACAGTGAGGGTGGTGAGGCACTGGCACAGGTTGCCTAGTGATGTGGTTGATGCCCCATCCCTGGAGACTTTTCAAGGCCGGGCTGGGTAAGGACCTGGGCAACCTGATCTAGCTGTGGATGTCCCTGTTCATTGCAGGGGAGCTGGACTAGGTGGCCTTCAGAGGTCTCTTCCAATTTTAAGGATTCTGTGATTCTGTGTTAGATTGTTACATCCTTTGAGCCACTCCTTATGACCTGCTCTCCACCAGATGACTCAGGGTGGTATTCTTAGGGATTCTTTTCCAAAGTTACGTAGCTGGCTTCATCTTGTTAGTAGGTGACAACCTCTGAACAATTAGCTCAAGTTCCCCATTACAGGCAGTGGAAATGTGGTAGTCGGTACAGGTAATGGAAACAGTCATCTCAGTCAGAAATACACATGTAAAACAGGTCATCTGAACTGTGCTCTAAAAATACCTATTTCTCTGGTTCTTATCTGAGCCATAAGAAAAATAGAGTGACTGGCTCAGGAGTAGACATCTACAGAGTACATATTTTAAATTTTTATATGATGATCAGATCATGAGCAGTTATTTATGGACCAGTAAGATCTGCTGTGCTTCACCATTCTCAAAAATAAAAAAAAAATCACTTTTAGTCTGTTGCTGGATTCTCAATAGAAAAGATATTCCAACAGCACCAGATGGGAAACAATTCACTCCTGATTTTCAGTTATATTTTATTATGTGCTTTACAATTGTACGGCTTGTGGATTTCCCCCAAATTCACCATTAAGTCTCTTGTGACAATGTTCTGAAGAAACTCAATTTATAAACCACTGGAAGTAATGATCACATAAGACGCAATCCTAATTACCACAGAAAACTCTACGTTGTGTAAGAAAAGTAATGCTCTCCCCAGACATTGACATCTGTCCACAAAGTGGTTGTCCTTTAATAGCATGTTTTGCAGCTGGAATTGGTAGAGAATATACTTAATTCAAGTAGGAGGTGTTTAATACTGTCTAGCGTTTGGGGCTTTGAAAGCAACAGCTCTTCTGACTCTGCTTGTCTGCCATCTAAGAAGCTTTCTGATAAAAGAACTTTTCCTCTCTGAAGGTGTTGGTCACAAAAGCCTAAATGTTGAGTGTACTGATTTCACTGAAACTGTGTTGAAATGATTCTTTAGCGTGAAGTGGGATGAAAGTAATGAACTGCCTAGGCTGATGTACCAAATGTTAACAATAGAAAAATATGTGTATTTAAAGAAAACACTCCTTTTACCACCCTTTCAAATGTCATTTAATAGAGAAAGGGGTTTTAAAATAGTCAAACAATGGAATGTTGACAGTACTTAATACTGGCAAGAGTGACAAATAATTTACTAAGCTCAACTCCTGATAAATAGTGAACGCTTCTTCTCTGTGACCAAAATACAGCTTTGATATGAGTACTTATGGCACCTTACTGCCTTGTGAGAAACATTACAGAGCTTCAGGTTTTATTTGACTCAAGCAGATGCTTTGTGCCATGTAGAGCTTTGTGTTTTATGAGCACCAACCCTCATTCTGTCTTTACACTACTGCTATCAGATTTCAGCTGCCTTCAGTAATAGCAAGAAACAATTCTGAAATAATAATAATAATAAAAAGAAATAAAAAGAAGTCAGAATCATCTATTGACTTTTAAAGAACTCTGTTTTGACCTTTAAAAAGATGGGAATAGAACGGCATTAGTAGAAGGTCACATAGTAATAAATGTACAAGCACTACAGTTCCAAAAAGCTGGGGACTGTGCGTTGAAGTTTCCCATAGTCAACTTCACTGTGCATTGTTATATATCAGCCATAACTACCATGAGAAGAGGAAGAGATGGATCACCAGGCCAGGAGAACTGAGGATAGAAGTCACTTCTGCTGGAAGTGGAAGCAAGCAGTGCAAAAATTCTTTTTCAGAATGAAATTTCCTGAAAGGAGCAAGTTGCTTTCTCAGGGCATTATTTCCTCCCTGCTGGAGAGGAGACATGGAGGACATCATTTCACACCATCCCTTACTGTCCTGTAGTCTATCACTATAGTTTTCAAGCAACCCAAGTATTTCACTGTGTTTAACCTCACAAGGCAATTTTGGGATGGGCAACTGTCATTGTTTCATGGTAATGATGGTCTCAAGGTCTGAAAGTTCAGAAAGTCAAAGAGTGTCAAATGTATGTCCGTGCTGCAAATTGAATTTATATAATCAAATCCAAGCTATAATTTGCTTTTGGAGATTTACAGCATTGCTAATTTTAATTGTCAAAATTAAGACACAAGAAAGTTATTCATTTTTCATACTGTTATGATCTTGTTCATTCTGGAATTTGTATTCATTTAAAACTGCAGATGGGCACCAAGAAAGTATCCAAGGATGAGTGAGAAAAACAGTAAGCAGTAGTCCTTTGGTTTTTTTTCAAACACTCATTTGAAACATTTTTCATTTTTCAACATTTTTGAAACATATTTCAACATTTCTGGTTGCTCCTCCACTTATTTAAACAGTCAATTTGAAATTCCTATTTGCTCTCTTTGCTAATTCCCAAACTTAACTGGAGAACTTCTTTTCCATGAGTGTTATATCATCTGCAGCTACCTCTGCTTGTGCTGCAAGAAGGGAAGTGCTGTGTGATGTTCAGGAACTTTTAATGGAAGTTCTCTTTATGGAGCACTAGCCAAGTAATTCAATCAAGTAGACCATCTACTTTGTGATTATAAACTAGATATTGCAATTATTAATTTATTAATGACAAGAAAAACAGTTTTTCCTAATAAAAAAATACACCGAATTTGAATACCTTGAAGATGTGCACATATATTGAAGTTGCTTCCCTTAAATAACCAGTCAACTTTTCTGAAGATATTCAATGGTCTTTATATTTTGAAGAATCTAATGAGGTATAAAAACTATATTCCAACTGGAGATTGAATTGTAAACTATTGGGCAATTAAAGTCCAAGCACAACTGCTTATTTGAATATGGAAGTAATTTACTGTATATGCAAACATTGTAACAGAATTTAGAAGAAAAAGCTTTGCTGTATATTTTACTGTCCAGTTTCGTTCATAGCCCTTCTGAAGGGCTATGAACAGTTTATACTTATTGGCGCATTGTATTTAGAAACCAGAAAGTAAGAAGTGCAATTAGAAAACAGGGACAACCATACACTGGAGACCATCAATATGGGGCCTCCCCATTTGGATACTCAGAGACAGGTAAACCCAGTTTAACTTTCTGGGTAGACAAAGCAAAGGAAGTGAGAATAGGGCTGATGTCAAGACTTCTAAAGATGGATGTGTTTTCTAATAGGACCCATCTTGGCTGAATTCCAGCTGAATCTACAGTAGAAGATAGTTTGTAGAAAATTGTTGTGCAGTCAAGCAAGAAATTACAGTTGGAGAGAATTGTTTTCCTATCCTTTAGACCAACTTCTCTTAAAATATTTACGTTCCCTATTTCTGAACAATTGTGGAATCCAATTGATTTTATTATCACGCATAAAAAATACTGTGGAGTTGCTCATCTGGTTCCCCTGGCAGAGGCAAGCAAACAGAATTAACATTTCTCATATGAAACACCACATAAGTGATTGTATTCCAAACTGGGTGATTATGATAATGATTCACATGCAATATTTGCATGAAATGGCAGTAATGGAAGCAACTGCTAAAACTTTGAGCTATCAGCTATCCATAAGCATTTAGAAACCAAAGTTTATTTTCTTCTCAGTCTATGCAACTGCTTTATCCAAAAATATAACCCTCAGGATGCCTCCTACTACAGAACTCATGCTTCATTGATTCAAGTTACTATTTTTCTCACCTATGCTTTGAGCCTGCAAGAGAAATCTTAGCTTGTATCGGCTTCTATATTTGCCATGTTGTGCTTTATGTTGTTATTTTGGCATGAACTCTCTTTTTAAAAATTCTTTTCTTGTACGTGGCCAAAGCTGTGCTGTAACCTCTCACCTCCTGTCCTCAAACTTACCTCCTGCCTGCATTGCCCCTTGCTGTTGCTTCTCTTGGGAGAATGTGGAATCTTGTGGTTCTGGAATCTTCGTTATTTGCACTGTAGAAGAAAAAAACTCTGAAGTCTTAAGGGTTAAAAGAGGAAAAAAACTTTTTTTTTCCAACCTGAAGTGGAAGTGTCATGTGTTTTTTCTCTTTTTATTCTTTTATAATGCAGTGGTCAGCAAAGGTTTGTAATCAAGATAGTGACAAAATCTTTGCTCTGAATAGTATTAGCTTATATAAAAAATGTCAGTATGAACAAAATAATTATTTAGGTGAGAGTTTTCAGTGTGACTTTGTTTTCCATCCAAACTACAGATCACAGAATATTCTAAGTTGGAAGGGACCCACAAGGGTCATCAAGTCCAACTCCCCTGAAATTCTGGATATTTTAAAGAGTAATGTACTGCAGTGTAAGCTCTAAGGACTACTTTTTTAAGTTTCTTTCCATCAGCTTCATAGAATGGACAGAAGACTCCTTGGATAGGATATAGCAGCAAAATTTTGTTCAGGTTTATCTTTTGCTTATTGGTAACTTTATCTGTAAATGCATATTTCTGGTTAAACAATAATCTGATGTGGACAGTGTCCTGATGACAAGAAAGACTTAGCACAATCCGAAGACATTCTTTGGCATAGAAGTCAGAGGGAATCTCAGATGCTTTTCTTCCTCCTTGAAAAATATTTTTGACAAATTATTTCCTCAGTAACTCCTCATGTTAAGTTGAAACACCTACTAAAGAAATGAGAGTAAGCAATAGTGGTAATGGAAATATTGCTTACTCTCGTAAGTCCTTAAAAATATTTTTCTTCCCATTGAAATGTTGATGTTCAGGAATCAAAACAGCTTTCACCAGGGAAATTCCATGTTTCCACTTTTTTGTGCCTCAGCTCTCTGAATTATCATGATAATAGCTAAGGGAACTGGAAATCTCTAATCAAACTTGAATAGTTGAACATATAAAATATAAGAGTTACATTTAGTCAGCTTCCAATCACAAAGAAAATGATTGGAAAAATTGAGAACAAGAGGCAAAAGAAAAAAATCAGAAACTGCATGCAGTTACCTATAGGAATCTCCACAATATTTAAATTACAAAAATACAAGTTCTTTCTCAATGCAGAAAGATCTACATCATCTACCTGAAGCAGAATTTTACTGTCTGGCCCTAAGCAGCACTGATCAGTATTTTTCCTTCCTATGTGCTAATTCTACTTCCATGTATCAGCAGAAAAAAAAATGTCATAAATATTTGAAAGAACATCAAAACTGAAATCACACAAACCCTTGGGTCTTTCATCTTTCCTGCTATCAGTATCCCTGTTAGGATCGTCAATACTGCAGTCAGTACCAGCCCAAGAGAAATAACGAAGTCAAGTGGCTTCATTTTTGGACACCTCACTAAAGAGATTCACCATGTGATGGTTGCAGACTCACTTCTCCTGGCAGGTTTTGCATGGTGTACAGGATGCAGGTGGAGACCCACATTCTAGCTGATGAACAGTACTGTGTATGCACATATACTGGAATATCCTGAAATACTAAACACATTAAGTCAAGGAGGAGTATCAAGGGTATCACTAGACTACAAAAGAATATGATTTCTTTTACTTTCTTCTACACTAAACTTTTTCCATACCGGTGACTTGTTTGCATCTTTACATTCCCCATGAGATACTGGTCCTAGCTGATCTCCAGAACTTAACCCTGAACTAGAACAAGATCACTGCTCAGAAGACATCCTTACTAGGAAATTATGCAATGGCCTGAAAAATGAGAGAACCATCCTGCCCAGGGATTTAATGTGAGAGATCTATCCCTGTTTAATTTCACATTTAGCCTAATCAAAATTAATTCCTTCATTTAGAAAAAATTTAAGACTAGCAACTTAGTAAAATAATTCAGACCCACCATTTCATTACTAAAAACTCAGGCCAGTAACCCGTACATAATTTATATTACCCTTTCTTCATTTGTAATTGTCTAGAAAGAAAAATGTTACAACTCAAATCTGAATTATTTAGTTCAATTGTAGGTCTGTTTTGACAGAGTTTGAATTCAATTGAGAAGCTTCTCATTTGAATTCATAATCTGCTCTGAAAATTACTTTGTAAAATATGTGTACTTGAAGATGAGCTATTCATCTCTTGGGGTTACTGATGGATGAAAAACTTGACATAAGCTAGCAGCCCAGAAAGCCAACAGTATTCTGGGCTGCATCAGAAGAGAGGTGCCAGGAGGGTGAGGGAGGTTGATTGTCCCCCTCTACTCTTCCCTTGTAAGGCCCCATCTGCAGTACTGCATCCGGATCTGGAGACCTGGAGGAAGGAAGCAGAGCTGTTGGAGAGGATCCTGAGGAAAGCCATGAAGAAGATCAGAGGGCTGGAGCATCTCTCCTATGAAGAGAGGTTGAGGGAGCTGGGCTTGTTTAGCTTGGAGAAGAGGAGGGTCCAAGGAGACCTCACTGCATCCTTCTAGTACCTTAAGGGGCCTACAGGAAAGCTGGGGTGGGGCCCTTTGTCTGGGAATGTAGTAATAAGACAAGGAGGAATGGCTTTAAACTAACGAAGGGGAGATTTAGATTACATATTAGAAAGAAATTCTTTCCAGTGAGGCACTGGAACAGGCTGTCCAGAGAAGCCCCATCCCTGGAGGTGTTGAAGACCAGTACGCTTCCAGCATTACTGTCATAGAATCTGTCTTCTTAAAGATTATCTTAAAGATAATCCATTCTTAAAGAATGGATAATCTTTCAAGAGGTTTATATCTTGAGGATAACCCATATAAACACGCAGAAGTATTTACCCAGACAAGGTAAGCTAGGGAAGGAATAGAAGAAAGTACTTTGAGTATATACCTAGGGCTTAATTCTTGTAACATCTGTCCAAATTAATTTTAGATTTATTTACTTGTTTCCCTGTTACATTTTTTTCTCCTTTTCTTCAGATACGGCTATCAAAATCCTTCTCCCAGTGCTCTCTAACAAACCAGTCCAGCTCTGCTGTTGGCCCAGGCATCTGTTTCCCTGACAGAAATGGTCTCTTCTCATTTTTACTTCATAAAAAAAATATCTGTAGAGAAAGAAAATGTACATTCCGTGTTTCTTAATGTGTCCCTCTAGGGTCAAAACAGATTGGTATGTACTGGATGACATACCAGTATTTCTATGCATCTGTTTGCTCTCCAGCAGATAAAAGAGAGCCTGAAGAGAGAAAAATATTTTTCTTTCTAAATTTTCATTTCAAACATTATATTTAAATACAGTCATAAATATGTATCAAAAGGGAAACAGGTAATCTACAAAATTTAAGGAAATCTCACAAGTATAACACATAGAGTTTCCTTGTAATAGGTAAAATACTGGTAAATACAATAACAGGTAGCAGTTCAGAAAGTTAAAGACAAAAAGACTCTAAAGCATAAGTCTCTCGAGAAGAGATTAAAAAAGCTAACAAAAGATCTCTTCTAGAACATAACAAAAACAAAAATAGATGCTGTAGTTGCTGGATAAAAATAGTGTAGCTTTAATGATTTCTTCAAACAGATGGCTCTTAAAACTTGAGATCACAAATTATGATTTGTTCAGCCCAGAAAGAAGTCTTTCTAAAGACACTGTGAATTGTGGAAACACTGCTAGAGCTGACCTTGAGATGGGTTTAGATGTCTCAGCTGCAAAATCTTTGTGAAGACAGATATTAACAGCCAGTTACAACAGGGAAAATCACAGAATGGCTTAGGTTGGAGGGGACCTTAAAAATCATGTAGTTCCAATCCCCCTGTTACGCACAGGGTTGCCAAATGTTTGAATTCTGGTTAACTTAAGAATTTTACTAACATTTGATGTCTTGTCATTTGAACAACTAAGGTAGAGAAAATAAATCGTGTCTTTCACCCATTTCTTTCAGTGTAGTATCTGCAACCATGTCTAACCAGATGGTCACCTGAAGATTAAGCATTCCCCATGGCAACAGCCCCTAGGAAGCTCTGTTCCACCAGAGAAGGACTTGAAGTATTATTTTTTTTATGCTTGTCTGGCATTTTTGATTCAAATACAGAGGGAGAGGAAGGGATGAATTTCTCATTGAATTTCTCATTCATCCTTGTTTATACTTCCAGATATCCCAGTCCTTATAAGTGCTAGCCATTCTATGAGAATAGAGGACTAAGAAAAAACATATAAACTACTTATGACTTTTTTCAGGAACAGATTTTCTACACAAAATGATCTGTTAATAGGCTATTAGATAGAAACACTGACTAGCAAAGTGCTTAATACTCCCTAGCACGTGTGCATTGTTAATAGCCTCCCCTTGTTCCAGACACAAACAGAACACTGGAATGTGGCCGTGTTTCCTTAAGCACCTGTAAGAATTATGGATGGGATTCATTTCTGCGTTGCTCCAACCTTAGTCTGCTTCAAACCCAGGTTGATATCATAACCATATGAGACTGGAATAATTCAATAGCAAGTTATTTGCAACTGTTTTATAAAAAAAAAGAACACGATTAACCTTTGCCACGTGCGGATTTTCTTATTTTCACAGTCTCAAATTAAATAAGCTTCAGTAACAGTTGTGTATATAAACAGCTTAATGTTTCTACAGCAACTATCTTTTTGCAAAAGGCTCCATGAGCATTAATTATTATTAATCATATTTATTAGTCTTGTGCCTGAGGAATCAACCAATTCCACCATGTCCAAAACTTAACAGAATGAATTATGAAGGCTGTGCCAGAAAGAGGGCCAGGAAGTCTATAACCACTCTAAATGGAAGCTCTGTATTGGTCCTGAATACTAGTTTGCTCTCCCTAAGCTCAGCATCGGTGTCTCTGTTCAAATGGAATATAGGAAAGGAGTCAGCTGCTGTACTCCATTGCACAGGCCTGTGATTCTATGATTCTTTTTCTATTATAAGAATGTGTGGAGAAATAATTATCGTAAGCAACTGCTTGTTAGTGGCAGACACCCAGCAGCCAGAAATAACTGGGGACAGTGTGTTTTCAGTAAAAAGAATCTCTGTACTAATGAGATGGGCACAAGCTCTGTCTTAGGATCTGTGTCTGGTGGTGGTCAAAATCAGATTCGAAAGGAAAGATATAACCAGGAAATACCAGGCTGCTGATTGTTTTGCTGTCTGAGAGTAAACTGAGTACTTAGAATATCTTTCTGGTCTGAGTTTGGTAAAGGTGGCAGCCTCACGTGGTCACTACTGCAATTTGAAAATCCAGGTCTTCAAAATCCCCTCATTTCCCTTTCAGTCAAATATTTTATGAAAAGTTATCCACACGATCCATTGAAATGTGCTCTTTGTAAGGGTGGCCATGTAAAAGCAAGATTCCCGAGCACAAACTGTTGTGTGAATGAGTGTTCAGTATGATATATGCTTTTTAAAAGGGCAATTTGCTGTAACTGGCCTGAGATTAGTGCATTTAGTTTCTGAATAAATGTACAGTCAACTATTGAGGAGAAAAGGTGCCCTTTCAGATGGTTTATTCATGGTGGGTGAGCTTGTACAGCCAAATTTCAGAACCACTTTGGCTTTGCTGGCTAGCTCATATTTTGTTTAATATAGACTGTACAGAAAGGGACAGAAAAGTTGGGCGCTGAGTTACATCTTATCTCTCTTTGCTCACTTACAGGGGTAAGGACGAGACATGGGTCAGTTCCCATGAGTCCACCAACTCCTCTATCTGCCCTGTGCTTGATGGTCAGGAGAAAACGTAGCTGCTGGCAGCAGCCAAAATTTGTCTGGTTACAAACAAGGCACTGATGTTCTGCTCACTTTGTCCTCAATCATACCAGCAGGATAAAGCAGTGAAGTTCCTGGAAGACTCCTCAGTGATCTAGAGGAATCAGTGGGAATTTCATCACTAACCCTAAAGACTGATTGAATTTCACTCCATATTCTTCACAGGGCTTATGTCTACATCTAGTTCTTATTGCTTGGTATATAGCTTTTGTTAATTATGCATGAGTCTGAGTTTGGCATTGCAAAACTTGGAATCCAAGGAGCAGAGGGACTCTACTCTCCAAGCATGGTGCCACACTGTCTGATGTGTCACAGCATTTGGTGTTGGGTGTTCCCAGCCCAAGCACTACACACAAACTGAGCATGAACCTGTGTATAATAACTATACAAATGCAATTTGACAAATTGCTCTGTCACTGAAGGGTCTAAGGAGTTCTGTGATTTAGGCAATCAAGGAGAGGACAGTTATAAAGTGGTACATTGTTAGAAAAGCGACTAGGTAATATATGTTTAGTTTGCTTTATTTTGTGCATGGAATGGAGCTATGCAGTAATAACAGACTTTGTATTTCAGGTGACATTTCTTTGCATTAGCTAATTACCTATATTTTCCTGGTGTTCCAAGAGCCCCAGGGGTATATCAGGTTTCTCAAAGGAAATCAAATTGGTAACTGGGAGCTGTAGTATCTACTGTGTTCCATTGGGTCACGAGCAACGCGGCTGATGATCCTGAAAGAGGTCTAACTCATCTCCTGTGCTCACTCTCAGATTTCATCGGTTGCATTATAAATTTGTTGTGGTACAATTCCTCACGTCCTTGCTCAGAACTTGTTTACTGAATGCGCTCTACTTGTCAGGAGTCACAGCAAGTAAAATTCAGCCAAACACAGAGAAGAGCATGGCATGTAAGAAGGAGAGGTCAAATATGCAAAGACAAATGGTAGAATGCAGACAGGCAACGTCACTACAGAAAAAAAACTCTGGCTACTTAGGCAGCAACACTGATTTTTTTTTAAATTATCTTTGGTAATCAGCATTGGTTTCCAGTCTTCTAATGCAAGTCTTCATCTGTATACAAAAATGAAGAATAGTTTCCATATAACAATAGCTTCCACTGGCACTCATTAGGTCTATGTTCAGCTATCCATTTGTGCAGTGTGGAGTTTCCCCTGCTACATGACCTGCATGTTAGGCCATGGCTCCTTCCAACTTATAAGTCAGCATCAGATTTCTTCATGAAAAATTCTGACAATTCTGCAGTGTAGAATTTCCATCTTATCTTTGTGATTTCAGACCTTTTTTTTTTTCCACGTAGCCAGATCCAATAACTTGTACCATTATACATGGATTTTATTTATGTCCAATCCTAGCATTATTTTCTGTGCCAAACTACCAAACCCAAAAAGAACTGATAGCATAGACTGGGAGAGACTGATCTACAAAGGAAAACCAAACCCCCAGTAGCAGCAGAAAAGCAGAATTTTTGATGTAGGGATTGTTATAGGAATGGAAAATCCATCAAGCAAGAAGGCTGATATGAACACAGCCAGCTTGACCACTCCAGATACTTGTTAGCAGGTACAGTGAAGTAGCAGGGATCACCAGAAGAAGAGGCTTATTTAATGGAGTTACTGAGTTTTACCAGCAGGAGTCCTACCCCCCCCCAAAAATGAAACCTTGAAATTTTGATATTATAGTGTTTTTTGTTTTCTGAGCATTTTGTTTTCCCTACTCTGCTCTATGCACAGCTCACAGCTAGAAAAGTTAGAAGTTCAGTTGAATTCTGAATATGGAAAGGTTGAGCTGTGAAACATCTCTAGCTTAATAAATCTTCTAAAATTTCAATACTATCTTCTTAAAAAAAAAAAGTCACCTGAAAACTACTCTTGTGAGAAGTATGAGCTCGTTAATCAGCAAGCTAATCCCTTCCAGATAATTTGGGGATGATGTTTTATTTGCAAAAGAGTAATGTATCATAAAAAAGAAAAATGAAAGAGGAGACTGTTTCAAGAGACAAGGAAAGCTAAATCAATTCTTGTTAAAACCTTCCTGCGTGACTTCTTCAATAATTCTAATGTTATGTTACTCTGTTGTTCCTGTGTTCATTTCACTGGCTTCTGGACACCAATGACTGCAATGATTATTTGTAGTAATGCTTCCTTTAAGTTACAGAATAGGCAAGAATACTGAAATGACGGGCTATAAAACATAGGCTGCCAGTCATTTTTTTTTCTGAGATGCCACGACATGCATATGTATGATTTTTCACTGTGTAACTGCAGAAGATCCTTATTTCTTGCCAATTTCCTAGGATGGTGAGCTTAATTTCCTGAGATAGTGAAGGTTCCCTCAGGTTGAGTTCCTTCAAGCGATGGTGACTCAGTCTTTTCTTAGTACAAGAAACTTTAATATTAATATTAATTGTGTCTGGTCAAGTGTAAGAATATGATCATATGCAAGCATTCAGAAACATGGTGAAAGCATCTTTGATTCAAAGAAAGATTTTTCTGACTTATCTGATCCTCCTTTTAAAATCCAGCATCAGTAATTTCGGGCTATGTAGAGATGTAACATTTTTAGTGGTTTTGCAAATAGTTCTGTGTGATGTCTACACTAGAGATGCCAAATGGTAGCAGAGAGGAATGAAGGATATGTTTTAATTACACATTTGCTACTCTTATAGGCATTTACTGTCTTGAAAACCTCTGGCGCAGTGTATAGATTCATTCTGTGTCTATTCTAAATGCCTCCTGGGATTCTGAACACGTACACAGCACTGTTATTGGAATTGTCAAATGGATTGACTGTAATGTGGATTGGATTTGGATTATTTTAAATTTTGTGGCACATTGAGAGAGCCTTCCCTTCAGAAAGCAAACCATTATCCAAAGTCAAAGGTTGTGTGTTCTTCTTTCTAACATGGGTACATGTTTGCTGAGAGCCCATCTCTTTTCATCTTGATAGTGATAAGCAGTGACACAGTGGTACCTCTCACTTTATAGAAATTCCCAGCATATCAGTTACCAATGGTTCGGGTCCTCAGTGTAATTTAACATTGTTCCAAAGAAGCTAATCTGATTAAACTAGTTGAGGAAGTGGTTCATTTACTATCCAAAACTGAGAAATACTTTTTAGTTGAACCACTTGGATTTGAACGCAGCACATTTCAGGGCTAAAAGCAACGGTTTGGCCTAGAAAGTTTGGGTTAATCAGAAATTATCCAACCACAGCTATAAATACAGCTTTTCTGTGAGATGCTGTAGAATACTTCAGTCACTCATGTGGGGCTGACAGATATGACAGGTGATTTATGACAGATATCCATGCATTCTGGGAGCAGCAGTTGGAGACTAGGCACAGTGTCATCCAAAATGGCATGAAATATCTGTGTGTGAACTTCTGAATTAAGCTCTTTGTTTTTTTCTCTTGTTTTAATTTTCATATTAATTAGAAGGAAACGACGTACAACACTTAGTAACCCAAGCACTACCATAGGTCAGCCAGGACTCCTTGACATTTGAGTCTGTTTAAAATCAGCTGAAGAAAGGGCCAAACACTTAGGGAACATCTGTAATGCAGAAGGAAACCCAGCACTTGCATACTGAGGTTGGCACTAAGTCCTGGCCATTGGCCAGTGTGGTCCCAGTAGGAGAAATGATGCCCAGGTAGATAAGCAAAATCAGAATATAGAACGCTTTTTTCTTATCCCTATCCCAGTTAATTTTTATGTATTCAGGGCAGATTGAAAAATCCAGGGTAACAGAAATATTTGCATTGAGCCCACTGAATATAATCTCTGTTAATATTATGCTTTCTCAACATCAAAACAACGCTTTTCTGCACTTCAGTTATATTGTGCCAGCTGTTGTATCTTACAAAGTTTATTTCTTACACTTTTCTAAATTTGCATTAGGGTAGGCTGCCTTGAGCAGAGGGTATTTTACAGTCAGACTTCAAACGAGGTTATTTTTTCCCCCTTTAGACTTTGAGAGTACTGTTAAAATATAACAATTTAACATATATTTGGTCATTGTTCATAAAGATTTAATTTTATGCATAGAGTGTGGATCCAGCTACACTTCAAGGAGAATTATAATAATTTTTCCCATGCAAAAACGACAGAAAGTTGAAAATGGGATTGAATTAGAAACAATCAAGCAGAACAAATATATTTCAATGAGTATATTCAGCCAAAAAGAATTGAATTCAACCGGCTGGCCTTTAGGGTCAGTCTGAGCTTCTTCAGGGACAGCTGACACGAAGCTAAATCGCAGAATGGTTTAGGTGGGAAGTGAATTCTGGACATGATTCAGTCCAAGCCCTCTGCCCTAGCAGGGACATCCTGAGCAGGGTGCCCAGGCTCATGTCCAGGCAGATACTGGACATCCCCATGGAGGAGACCCCACACCTCTCTGATCCCTGTGCCAGTGCTCTGGTACTGCCCAGCACAGCAGTGCTGCCTGATGGGCAGGGGCAGCTCCTGGGGTCCAGGCTGTGTTCTTCTGTGACACTGGACCTGGCCCTTGGCACCGCTGCATGGAGCCCGGCTCTGTCATCTTACACAGCCCTGCAGGGATTTATGGACATGGGTGAGATGTTTGTTCACGAGGGTGGATAGTGATAGGACAAGGGGGAATGGTTTCAAACTGAGATGGGAGATTTAGGTTAGATATTAGGAGGAAGTTTTTCACACAGAGGGTGGTAACGCACTGCAACAGGTTGCCCAAGGAGGTTGTGGATGCCCCATCCCTGGAGGCATTCAAGGCCAGGCTGGATGTGGTTCTGGGCAGCCTGGTCTAGTGGTTGGCGACCCTGCCCATGGTAGGGGGGTTGAAACTCGATGATCTTTGAGGTCCTTTTCAACCCAGGCCATGCTATGATTCTGTGATTCTGTGTCCCCAATCTCCCTCTGTTTCAGGCTGAGCAGCCCCAGCTCTCTCAGCCTCTCCTCACAGTAGAGAGGCTCCAGTCTCTTCAGCACCTTGATGGCCCTCTGCTGGACTGTTTCTAATACACCCAGGTCTCCCTCTAAATAAAGTGATGTGGCAAATAGGAAGCAAGTTGGTATCTTTAATTTGTAAGAAGCCATCACTCAAAAAAAAAGGAAGGAGGGAGGGCACGGAGAAAGAAAAGAAAAAAAAAATCATGCAATGTGTGCTCTTTGGCATTATCCAAAGGGGTTTTACTCAATATATTTTTTTTATATGTCACTGATGTGCCTTAAAATGTCATAATGTTATTGATCTAATGTCAGGTTATTGGCATAAAAAAGCTTTGGAATGACAACTCGAGTAGAGGGATTGTTAAATTTAAACTGATGTATCTATTCACCTTTCTGTCAAAACAGTGCGTGCTCCTTCAGCTCATCAAATCACCTAACTGACTAGACCAAGTGGATCTCAAAAGGCAATGCATCAATCAATATTTTTGGAAACACGCTATTTTTTTTTTCACTTTGAAACTTTCAGTTTTGTTTTTCCCTGTCACACTTTCTTCAAATCTAAATATCAGGTTACAAAGATACGCATTTCATCTTAACATTGCCTTTGAGAATAGAAAATATGTTGACAATATTAAGCTGTAGGTCAACTCACCAGAAAAAAAGTAAGTAACTAAAGCTGCTGAGATTTTATTTGCTTAGGGATTCATAGAATCGCAGAATTGCTTGGGTTAGAACAGACCTTAAAGACTGTCCACTTCCAGCCCCCTGCCATGGGCAGGGACACCTCCCACTACACCAGGTTGCCCCAGGCCCCATCGAACCTGGTTTTGAACATTTCCAGGAATAGGGCACCCACAACTTCTCTGGGTAACACATTGTAGTGCCTCACCATCCTCAGAGTGAAGAATTTCTTACTTAATCTAAATTTCTCCTCTTTTCCTTAAAATGACGTTGACACTGTGTGAGATTCTGCGAAGTATCTCCAATGACGACAGTGCCTAATAGATGGATAAATAAAACAAACCTAAGTAATTACAAAATTATTTCCTTCACTTTCTTCCAATGTCTATTTCAGGTTAAAGATCTTCTGAGATAGACTCTTGAAATTCGTTGAATTACTCTGTTTTTCTCCTCTGATTAGAAAGGCAGCTTAAGATGGCAACCTTAGAGCAAATAGGTTGTCTAGAGGGAGGTGTCTCTGCCTATAGCAGGGGGTTGGAACTAAATGATCTTTGTCTCTTTCAACCTAAGCCATTCTAGGATTCTATGGCCTTCTCAGAAAGTAGGTATCTGTTCTATAGACTTTTGTATTTGTTCAAGAAGAACTTGACCCCTCTTAACAGCTGAGGGTACTCCTAACTTAAGTTTTGTAAGGATGCAGGTAGTCAGTGGAGGTTTTTTTGTTACTCAACCCTTGTGTTGGCCAATAATATAATAACTAAAAAGGCAGGGTTCATTCTCCAGTTTTCTTTTTCCTTAAACTGTCATCACTGAAGAAGGAATTAAAAAAGTCTTTGTTTTGACATTTTTAACTGAAATATTTTCATTAGTATTTCAAAATAGTTTTGTCTGAAAATGTATTGACATAATTTTTTTTAAAGTATGTCAAAAGAAAATATTTAACTTCTTTTGGAAAAAGAATGTGTTCAAGCTTAATTTCTATTTCGCTAAGTGTTGGAAATATCCGAATAGTTTATCAGGACGGTATCTCTGATCAAAGCAGATTTTATTCGCAATTGCAATGGTGGGCGTCCTGCAAGCAGGAGCACGCCTGTGGACACAGTATGACAGCTTTTGTACCCTGTTTCCCCCCATGCCTGCCCCTCTCCCCTGTTTCTCTATTGGCTGGGTACTGCAGGTTCACAATCTTATTGAAGGTTTACATTTGTTATCTGGTGTAAGTCAGTAGCCATCCTGTTGTTTCCTCTTCTAAGTCTTTGTTAAACAAAGAGTCCCTGGTGGGTGGGGAGGTGCCAGGCCTTCCTCAGTACCTTCTTCAGGTCCTCCCTAAGGAATGTCATGACTTGTCCTTTAAATTTCTGCAGAATATTCTTGCAATGTGTGTGACAAAGTATAGCATATATTTTCATGCTGGTTATACATAAGTTGTTGCTACCTTATATATGTATATTGTTAATTATTTAACTTCTCCTCCTTAAATTCTCTATTACTCAGGTCCTGTCTATCTACCACCAAAAATTAGTAGTTTTTCTAACTTGTAAGGCTCAGAGGTATTTCAGATGGCTGGACAGACAGGACCTGCAGTCTTCGTGCCTATAACTTACTCCATCTACCTAATCTTTATAGCTATAAATTACTTCACTTATATTCAGATGCAGAAACAACATTTGATTCCCACAAGGAAAAAACTCACCATATTTCATTGTTGAGTCCATTGTACTCTCTGTAGTGCAGAAAATCAGCTATCAGCTAGATTGTTTTGGATTTATTCAAAATTCACTTCCAAACAGGATAGCTTAAAAAAAAAAAAAGTCTCTAGAATTGTACTAATTTTAGTTGTTTTGTTAATAACTCAGTGAGTAGGAAAAAAACACCTACTTCCAGGCAGCGACCTGACCTAGAGGAAGGTATCACTTCCTATAGCAGGGGGCTTGGAACTACATAACCTTTAAGGTCCCTTCCAACCCAAACCATTCTATGATTCTATGATTTTGAACATATGCAAGACCAAAGCAGGAACCAATTATAACATGATCCTTCTGGAGTACTAGAATTTAGTAGTTCAGCACCATCTAAACTCTCCTAATCAGATATGTTCGTTGGTCATGTCTTCTACAGCCCAGTCCACAACCCAAACCCTTCTGATCTGCTGCTTTACTGTCTCTGTTCCTGGCATGGTCTTATTCTGAATGGTAAATCCTTGCCTGAGGCACCTGTCCCAATAAACATTGTTACAGAGAAATAGCACACAGGAAAATGCATCTTGTCCAACCAAAGATCCACTTTGTCCACTGTCCTGTCTCTGGCAGTAGAGTGCAGTGTATGTGTAGGAAAAAGAGATCATTCAGTGAGATGGGTATGAGACAGAGCTTCATTCAGTTACCCACATCTAGACGTATATTGTTTTGTAAGATTGCTTGCAATCTGTCTGGCTGTTTGCCCATCAGCTGCCACTACAGAAGGCACAAACACATGGGTGTGTAACTGGATTGTATCTGTAACTGCTGATATCAAGTGCTGTAGTTATCTATGTGTAGGAAATGAGCTGAGACACCAAGCTCCTCTAACCCAGTTGAGATCTTCCTTCACTTCAGGAAGGTGCTTAAATAGCTGGTTCAGATGTAGGCCCCCGCAGAGTACACGACTGGAGTCAGATCTGATGAAACTCCTGTATATGCAGATATTTCATTCATCGCTCCTCAGTATTCTCTTGGGGTCTCAGAAAAGCTGTGGCACCATTCTTTTGTGCCAGCGAACCTCACAAATCATCATCAACTCCAACACAACTGGGACAGTTTGGCTTAACGAGTTACAACTTATCAGCCAGACTGTGGTAATTGAGTGCGTGATCTTAAGGCATTGAAAACAGAGAGAATACCCGAACCCCAAGAGTTAATGGCAGGGGTTTAAACTTGCCTTTGTGAAAGGACAAAAATGCGCATAAAGATGAGCTACTCTGGCTCACTTGTGGAGCAACCACTCATTAAGCCGCAATTGCTCACCCCTACATCTAAGGCATAGCTCAGCTTTCAGGGAAGTACACTGAATTAACTCTTTAATGTGAATGGTGAGGGGGCGGCCCTTTGTATCTCCCTTACTCAGAGAGTTTCCTTTTGTGCACTGTACTCTTAGGAAATAAAAGAAACAACGTAAGTATTTGCAGGAATAAGGCTTTGGAGCTCGTTTTTGAAGGAATAAAGGCCGAATTGCTGGGATGTTTTCAAGAGTTATATTTAAAACCATTACTTTAGTCTGTCATTTTCTTCTAAGGAGCTGAGAGAAGATCTGTGCTGCCATAGCCATAGGATGGAAAGGCCATATCTGGGGCTTTTTAAAGGGTAAGGGGATGTGCTCTTGAAAAATGGTTGGAAAATAGCACATGAAAGTTGTAACCTGTTCTTCTGAAATGGTATAATCAGTACTGATCGGCTTCCAAGGCTGAAGTTACCACTGGTGCTCCTGCCATCCTATCCCACCCCAGCTGCTTCCACGCTAATTCAGACAACCATTCATGCACAAAGAACCAGGCTCTTTTGTTTTTATAGAGCTGTCTTTAATTTATTCGTGCTCACAGCCTCCTCTTACTGCTGTGGTCCCTTCCACATCTGTTAGGGATGTGACTTGCAGAGACCCAGTCACTGCACCACTGGCATTACCAATGTCCCCATGCTCTACAGGACGTTATCACTTGCATGTTTTGGCAGCTGAGGTTTGTTGCAGCAGCAGGCTTCTTTGCCTGGCCTCATGCTGCTTTACAGCGTGCCAAAGCTGTGCACAGGCTGAAATCTGTTGGAGCAGAAGAGCCAGAAGAGCAGCCTCTTCTTTTAGTATTTGCAGCAAAAGGGACTAGAGGACAATGAACTGGTTATAGGAAATGGCAACAGAAACAAATAAATTCCTTTCTAAGTGATTTTTTTTTTAGTTTTAGAGTCGTTGTTATGAGTGGTCTTATTAGTGTAAAGACAGGAGTGGTTCCAAAGCTCTCAGAAATTAGCGATGATCCATCTTTCAGAAGTTTCCAAATTTGTCTCATCAGATATATAAAAATATTATATTGCATATTATACTGCAAAGAAGAAGAAAAGTGCATGAACTTTAACTGCTTTTCATGTGATAAAATAATTTCATATCATGAGGCCTGTTGAATGTGCCTTGATAGATGGCTCCTGTGATGTGCATTGGCACAAGCCTGATGACTGTGGCCAATCCCAGATGTTCAAGAGGAAAGTATAATAAAAATGAAAGAAACAAGCTGGCCAAAGGGAATTGTCCCTCCTCATACTTGTTAGGTAGAAGCTTGTTTGCAAACTGGAATGGGAGAGTTTACATCCCCAGACCCCTTATTATAGTCACTGACACTTAGTTTCCCTGTCTTAGCTTTGGGAATTCTAATGTTTTCAAGTTTCTCAACAGAATGCTTTGAAATGGACAGGAGGAGAACAGGAGAGCAAGAGGCAATGATAAAAAGAGTATTTAAAGAGTATTCTTGCTCATGGACTATCCCTTATATGTTCTATGACCATAAAGATACTTCCTAATACTGACAATGCATAACAGCTAAGATTTGCTTACAAAACCTTGCAGAAATCTACTGGCAAGCACAGAAGAAAATAGAACAAGAAAACTATGCTGCAATATTTGGAAAATAGCAATGCTTATATGTTTAGACTACATGCTGGGAATAGAATTTTTGGGGTGAATTACTGTTTTATTTTGAGGTCTTCAGTGCTTGTTCACATTGAGATTATTTATATTTTTCAGCCAATGTTTCTGGGTTATTTATCAATGAGCAAATTGTTTATTATTTATGGAAATATGTATACATATGTGTGTTTATATATACATAATTTTTTTATATAAAGAAACAAACAAACTACTGGATCGTATATATTTTCACCACGATAAACTTAAGTTTTATAAATGGGAGATTTCACTCCAGTGCCATGAAGTCAAAGACAAGCAAGTAATGTTCCTAGTGGCATTATAAAATAAATAATCAGGTTGTTTCTTATTAGGATTACAAAGGAATGAGGCAGCTGAAAATCCATTAATATGTAACTAGACTGAAGGTACAGCCAAGGGTTGTTTCCTGGCTCTGTTGGTTTGATAGAACAGTACAATATGGAACAGAACAATCCAAATAGAATATCACACTCCTTTAAACGTTATCTCTTGATGCTTCACATCCTGTAACTTCTTTTTTGTCAGAAATGCTTGCACAAAAATGAATTTAAAAGACCCCAACTATTGCTGTCAGATTGACGTGAGGTTAGATGGATTTACTTCGATAATATGTCAGTGTGAAGCGTTCAAATGAGATGTGCAGAGAGGATGAAGCTTGTTATAAATAGATTAATTGAAAGTGCCAATTAAAAGTTTTTATTACATAACATTTAAGCAAAGTTAGGGAAAAAAAATGGGAAGGATGAATCTTGCCCTTTACTGTTCCTGTGAGAAGGAAATAAACATAACAGAGGAAAGTCTGGACAAACTCTGTGGTCCTGTATGAAGGCTTACTGTAGATCAGAAAAGGCAACTGCATTTCTTTAAGGAATCAGTATTTTCCTCTCTACTGAAATTTGTCCCAAATAATGTCTATACGTTGTGCAGAAGCTGAGCTGGTGTGCTCAATAATGCAAGATTCATGAGACCAGAGAGACGTGGGGGGAAAGCGGCTTGATTTTGTAGCCCAATGATACAGTCATTCACATGAGGGTTAGTCTGTGTTCCTGATGTTGTTCACATGTTTTATTCAAAGTCTGTTTAATTCAGTCGTGGTAACAGAGTTTGACATTGCCAGCCCTGGAAAGGGAGGACTAGCCGTGATGTTCCAGCATTCTGCTGCATTTTTTGTTTGGAGAAACTCTCTGCCTTTCCTGGTTTTTTGCTTTGCTTTTTTTTTTTTTTTTTTTTTCCTGTTTGGTAGCAATGTAGTGCAAGAGGGATGAAATGTGCCTTCGTTCCAGACTATGTCTGTAATTAGTGCATTCTCTGCGCAAGTAGAAGATGTGCATTTGCATGTCTGCTCCCTCAGAGAACTGCTTGATTCAGTGTCCTGAGAATGGCTTAGGTTGGAGGGGACATTAAAGATCATCCAGTTCCAGCCCCCTGCTACGGGCTGGGTGTTTCCCACCAAATGAGGCGGCCCTGGGCCCCATCCAGCCTGGCCTTGAACCCCTCCAGATATGGGGCACCCACAGCTCTCTGGGCAGCAGTGCCAGTGCCTCACCACTAATTTTTTCCTAACATCTAACCTAAATCTCCCCTCTTCTAGTTTAAAGTCATTCCCCCTTGTCCCATCACTATCAGAGCACGTAAAAGCTTGATCCCCCTCTTGCTTGTACGTTCCCTTCAAATACTGGAAAGCAACAATGATGATTCTCCACTGATTGTATCTGAGCACAATCCCACACTCCCAGTTAACACAGTGCCCACCTCTGAAATCCTTTTTCCCTTCTCGGCTGCTGCTCTGCTGGCAGTACAGTGGTGCTGCACGATTCAGCGGCAGGAGCATGGGACTGACTTAGAGCCCAGATGCAATGCAAGATGTGTAAGCACGCTGTTAGTGAGGCAATTTATTCCCTTTGAGCTATTACAATTCTTGTCTTACCTTGTCTTCTTTTAAACAAACTTAGCAGTCTTCATCTCAACAACCTCAAAGGCATATAAATTACTATTCAGTAATCAGCATTCTGAATTAGATTATTCTGAATTAGATTAGACACTAAGAAGAAAAAAACAAAAACAAATCTGTTTCAGTGTGCGTAAAATCCAAACGCATTTTAGGCAGTAACTACATTACATACTCTGTTAGCTCATTCCATTGTGAAAGTAAAAGTCACTTTGCAAATTGTTACAGAAATACCTCTCCGTTTATTTATTTGTCTGAGAAGCAAAATTACTTAGTGACACAAACCCCTAATGGAGCTGTTTTGCTTCTGTTTACCTTGCATCCTCCAGCCCTAAAAGGCACTCAGGTTATATTTTGAGTCAGAGAAACATGCAGCTGACATGAATTTATGTGGCTTCACTTTCAGTGGTGTGAGTGTATCTGAATCACACATGGTAGGTGAGCAGGATCCCAGATGCTGTTGAATTACTTGTGCCATTAACATCCATAAAGGAACAAGGATGTTTGCTTTAGTCTGGAATAAAGTCAAACTCCAGAATCTACTAAAAAATAACTGGGGAGAAATGGGAAAAGTCATGTTAAAGACATCAGGTAAATAGAGAATCAACTCTTTTCATGTAACTTGAAGTGACCGTTGCTACACTCTGATAGGTGTTAGTTAAAAAAAAAATAACAACTTGGGAAATAATCTTAGGAAGGAAGAAACTCCTATTTTTTTAAAGGTAGGTTAATGGGGAAGCCTGTAAAGCCACCATCCTAACTGTGTCGACTCTGCAGACTCCATAAAGGGACTGGCTGTCCAAATCTGACATTCTAGTAGTTCACATTTCTTCTAATTACAGTTTCAAAGAAAAGTGAAAAACAGCAAATATTTTTAAGGCCTAACTACTGTGCTTTTGAGGGAGTAAATCTTATTTAATGTATCTATGTAAGTTTTCAGAGTATTGATAAAAGTGAAGTTCTTCATGAAAGTGACGATAAATGAAAGCTGAATGAAATAAATACTTGTTATAAATATCTTTGCTAATGCAACCCTGAGACAGGATTTAAAGTTACATGCAGAAAATAGGAATGCTTTTAAATCTGTTCCCTTTGCTACCAACATGAATTAAGGTCACATGAGATAAAATCCTCAGCTGGTACAAGTTAAGATAGCTTCAGTGGTACACTGCTTTTTGAAATATGACAATGAATTTCACAGGTGATTTGTATTTGTGCTCTCTACTGGTCTGTAGTTGTTGCTTACCATTGCTCTGAAATGAAGAATGGCTTTTGAGAAGCAACATCGGAGAATCAAGTTTATGCTCACAAAGCCCCTAGTCCTTGGCTTACTTAAGTGGCTGTGTTTTATTGGGTATCTGTCTTTTCTACTGACATCATATATCTCAGTCAGCCAAGGATTCCTCTGTTGGTAATGAGGGGCTTATTAATTAACTCATGTGAAAAGAAAAAATGCAGAAAAGGAGCTAATTAAAATCCATGCTTCACCACCCTAAAAAGTTATTTGCTTGGTTGGTCTTTGGTTCAGCTTGTTCCTCTGCAGCATGTACAGCAATTCTTTGTAGTAAGAATAGGATCAAGTTTTTCTATTTACAATTATGTGAAAATAATATTGTAAATTGCGAGGCCTTTTTAGGATTCCCTAGGTGAGTTTTCTTTTAATAAAGAAAAACTGTGATTTTGAGATCAGAATCTTACTGAACATGGCTCGAAAGAGTACCATTTTTGTATGCTGATTTAAAGTCAAAATTTGGTTAAAATAACAATAAATAAAACAAACCATTTTGCAAGGACAGGAATCAACCTTTATATTTATTTTCTAGTGTGCATAAAATCTGTTAAGACCAAAATAAATATTTATGCACTGAAGGTGCAAATTTGAAGCACTTTAATTGAAATACTTGGAGAGAAGAAATCTTCGCTATCAGCTAAACACTCCTGAATTGGTCTTTAAAAATTGATATTTTCCCTACTCTTTACATGTTTTTTGCATCTTTTAATCAGTTAAATTGTTTCATGGAAATATTATTTGAACGCTTTTTAACAGTGCTTCTTCATGAGGGTGTAAAGAATGATTAAGATGTGTCAGGGAGTTGGACATACCTTTGTAGTAGTCGCTCCCATCCCCTCCCCTCTTTTTTTTTTTTTTTTTTCTCTGTTCACAGTTACAACAACCCATCTTCTCCTTCCATTTTCCATTCTCCCTGATCATGGTTTGACACTAGTTATTTTGAATATATATTTCCAAACAGTCTGTCCGGCTGGATTTGTCATCCTCATTTAACTTTGATTTCAAAGCAGTGTCATTCTCAGTCCTGCTGTAGGTGAGCTCTGATGCACTGAAAATGACAGGTGCAACACACAAAGCCGTCATGAGCCATTGGGACACTATCGATTCAATTTAAAAACACAGAAAGAACTTGGTAAAATGGTTCTGGTAAATAGGGAGACTGTGGACTTTAAAAAAATAAATATAGTTAGTATCCCCAGGAAGGAAATAAACTAATTAAAGCAGCAAACATACCTAAGAAAGATTAAACTACTCTGGACAGCTCAACTAACAGTATAGACTTATTGTAGATAGGAAGAAACAAATTGCTATTTTGAATTATGGCATCAGAGAAATAGAACTGAAAAATATGGGAATAACTACCATATTATGCAATTATTGTGTGTCTCTGGTGGGGACACTGGGCCCTGCAAAGAGTTCCGTGAGCCAAAGTACACAAATGTAAGAAGTTTACAGATGTAATTTAATTCCTATGAAAAGTTGAAAATTGAAAGGCACGTGTGGTGAAGCAAGAGGTACACATGGAAGATGAGAAAATGTAATATTCTCTAAAAATTGTGAGCGGAAAATAGGAAGGAGTGGAAGAAGAAACATAGTGATTGGTAACTGGTGAGAATATAGCTTCCTCTGAGCTTCAGAAAGTAAAACTGTTCTGAAGAATTTTTGTACTTTTCAGAGGGAACATCCCCGTATCTACAATGCGTCTGTTCATTCCCATTCCCACTTACCCTTCACATTCATGAATCACAAACTTTTTCTCTGAAAGATTAATTCAAAATGTTAGGGAGGTTGCTATTCATCCCCTCTTTGTCTTGGAAGACATTGAGCAACAGTGTTATTTATTGGTGAAATATTCCTTCCTTGTTACTACTGTAAGAAGTTGTTGTGAAGAATTTCATAGAACTGTGTTGATTTGATCATGGGTTTTTCAGATATCCTTTTGAAGATTTGTTAAATTGCAGTCATGAATGTAGTATAACATTTAAAAACAAATCAATTTCTGTCCCACACAAGAGTGGAGAACTCATGCAATAGCAACAACAGCAAAACAATAATTTTGATTTTCCATTAGAAAAGATAAATACGAAGGAAAAGTTGTCACAGAAATAAATACAAGGCTTTCTGGCCTTCTCCTTGATGGATCGTCTAGCTAAGACTGGTCAGAAATTTTATATGAAACTGTCTTTTCTGAAAAATTGCCATTTAATGAAATAGAAACATATTTCAGAGTGAGAATGTTTAACCACCTAAAATTAAAGAGGAAATTTTGTTTTCTGTACCCAGAAATCACTGGTTTTATATGATCAATTTTCAGTAGTACATTCTATCAGGCAGTAAGTCAACTGTTAATTTAATAAGCAGTCTTCTGCTGTGAGTGAAAATATCTTTTGACAGTATGAGTTTCCATCTTCCCCCCCAGGTAAAATTTATTGCTGATTTTTTTTTTATATAAATCAAAAATGTTTGGGGTTTGTTTGTTTGTTTGTTGTACTCATATTTTTAAATGAGAAAAGCAATAATGGGAAGAAGATGAAAGATAAATAAGTAAATAAAATGATACACGAGAATAAGTGGGGAAAAAGATACAAACATTTTTATGATGTGAAACATTTTTTATATTGAAAAAACAAATTTTTCTACTGATTTTCACCGGCTTTGGATCTGTGCAGTAATTTCTTAACTTGGGAGTTTTAACACAACAAATATATGAAGCTGAGGAGTGCAGCTGGAATTGTCCAGTGCTCCTGAGGATATCTACCTGAGAGCTCATTGGCTTCTTCTCAATGCAAGCTGAAGACTTTTTGCCTTAAAAAAAAGTTTTTATAGAGAAAGACTGGTCCTTACACAAAACTAGGAAAGAAGGAAGAATAAGAGATGAAGTCTTGACGGGGGCAGTGTAAAGCCAGGTACAAGGAACCACCCACCCAAAGAGCAACAGTAGTTACACCAAGAAGACTGAACTGTAGCAATCAAACAAAATGTTCAGTTCTAAATAAGACAAGGGGATATTTTTATAGTGTTATAGTAACAATAAAAGAACTCTTTATTGAATTTTTAACTCTTTCAGGAGCTCTCTTTTTTGCAAACTTAGAGGTTAGGAGCCAGAGTTTATAACATATCTTTATATTTTCTGATTTTTCTTTATGTATTAATTGTCCACCAACTTTTTTTTCAGCAAAATTATTTATGTATTTGAGAAAATATATTTCCAATGCATCATAGTTTGGGCAGTCTCAGAAGTATAAAACATGGGTGGTTAAAGGCTAAAGGTAAGAGCACTTGGAAATATCGCACCTTCAAGTCTAGATCCTCAGTATATCAAACCCAGGAGAGCTTCTTCTATGTCCTGTGGCATTCGGATATCTAACTCATTCACAAGTCTCCCATTTTCTATGGATAGTCTCCCATTTTCTATGGATAGGCTTCAAAGTTTAGGTCAGTGCCTAATTTCACGCTCGCAATGACATGCTACCATATCCTTAACTCTAATTTATAATCCTTCCAAATGGAAAGAAGGATTATAGGCAAATCAATGAGGGTGTAAAAGAGATTACAAGGCGTTTCCTCTAGCCCACCTTTGCACTTGCTTGTATATGCTTTCTGTCAGACAAATTGCTTCTTCGTTTTTACATCTTTTATGAATTTATCTCGTGAGTCTTGATCCACTGGCCAGTTACCTTAATATAAAGCCATATAGGTGTAATACAGTTATTTTAATATATTTATAGAAAAATAAATATATTCAATATTATCTTTTAAAATAGATATAAATCCCTCCCTACTGAAGCTATAAAATGTCCCAGTAAATGTCACCACCAGTGCTGGCCAGATGTGCTCAGCAATTGAACCTTGGGCATCAGGAAATGCCTTCATTTGAGAAGCTCCCAAAGGAAGCATTTACCAGGGAAATGCCTTTTTCTTAATAGGAAAAATATCCTTCTTTAGAAGCATTATTACTTTCCTTTACCGATTAAATAGGTTCCTCCTTTGGTGCCACACTAAAATTCATGGCTGACTGATAAAGTAAATGCAATGAATATGTATGTGGGGAGGGAAGAGTAGAGGCAGGGAGGGTAGAAAGAGAAGAGGCAAACAAAATTCAATTTCACAAATACATTTATATGTTGTATGTACACCTATATATACCAAATAGAAATAGAAAATGGAACAAGTTTTGCATTTTGTGGAGACTACAGGGAAGAAGTCTTAACTGTACTAAACATCAGAATATAAAAGGGAGTTGAATTTTTAATGGTGCTGAGTCTTGAGGAAACACATGCCACAGAATGCCACCTTCTGGAACCCAGAAGTTTAGGGTGTTTAGGGTGTTTGTGTGCTAGGATCTAATACAGCCAGTATTTATAACTGGAATCTAAATGGGATAAAGCTGTGACAGGGAGCGTGCTCATTACTCTGAAGTTGAAGAGACTTGACAGAGTTGATAAATCATGAAGGAAAGCTTGGTCAAGACTAGGAGCGAGTTAGTCTATTTAGATACCCATCTGAACATTTTGGATTCAGCCATTTTGACATGGGTAATGTAGATGAATGGTAGATGACAATAAACCAATGGCCCCTTTCTCACACATAAGTAATAAAACTATCTCTTGCCATAGTAAAAATTACCACCATAATCAGTGTAATCTATCCATTTAGGATCCTTGATCTGTATTTCAGACATGATCAGAGAAAATGCCATTGTATTGCCTTTAAGTGGTTTTGAGATTGCAGTACTTTTAAAAACCAAATATAAAACCTGCAAAACTCCCTTTGATTCAGCAATGCCTTTCCATGAATACTAGAAAATGCTTAGGTTAGATTGGTGTCGTTTCTGTTGCAGGGCGCTGATAAGTCTTGTTTGAGCCTACACACAAGCAAAACATGTCTCTCTCACTTCACATTTTCAGTCTTTGTGGTTGTAAGAGATGAATAAGATCAGTAAGATCTGATCCAGCAAACAGTTCGAATGCAAACAAGCAAAAAAACCAAACCAAAACAACAACAACAAAAAACCACCTCCCACCAAATTATTTATAAACATGGTCACATATCTGCATCCAAGCTAACAAATATAATGGGTTGAATATTTTTTGAATGTTTGCATGGTTGTTCATGAATATAGCAGTATCTAAAAGAGAGCCTAGAAGTGAGCTTATAACTTGATCTCTGATTTTAGAATCATAGAATCAAAGAATCCTTAGAGTTGGAAGGGACCTTTAAAGGCCATCTAGTCCAGCTCCCCTGCTATGAAAAGAGACATACACAGATAGATCAGGTTGCCCAGGGCTTGAAGAGTTTATAAACTCTTCAGCTGTTAACTCATTTTCTTTTTCTGTTTTATACCTCTCCAGCTCTATCCCAAGCAAATCACTTTACGACTTGCAAAGGAGTATAGATGTAAGCCAGCCACTGCTACAATTAGGCTGTTCCTCCCTCCCTTTTTATTAGTATAGTCATAATCAACAAAACAAACGAGGAAAATGCTTCATTGGATATAATTTACTTTTTCAGGGGAGGCTGAGGGGAGCAAGGATACAAAAGTGTGAAAAATATCACTGAGTGTCTTTTTCTAGATGCATTGAAAATGTCCCATTGAAATTCCTGTATCATTACAGAATATCTGTATCTTCTTTTATGATTTTGATATAATAAATCTAAATAAAATTTGCTGAAATATATCTCACAGACTTAAAGTGCTCAGGGGAAAATATTTTTGTTGAGCTTGCAGAGAGACAATACACGAAAAATAGCACTGTGCTGAGGTGATGTGATACCTGATGTGAGGTAACTGTTGTAGTGATACAAACTGCACTGCACATATTGTACGTTTCGAATTGCCCTCCTCATCCTCCTCCTCTCTATATCTCACCTCTGGATTCTGCTACTTCATTTTCTTGTAGCTAGATCAGTTATTGATCATGATAGAAAAGAATCCATTTAAAACATTGTCATAAGAGAAAATCTTAAAAATCTTAAATTACTTTGAGCATTTATTCCAAGTTTATCCACTGAGATTTCAAGAGCTTTCTGACATGCATTTTTATGAGCTGTTCCTCCAGAAAAAAATATGAATTTCTTAAGTGGATGTTTCCTGTCTTTGGAATATGCTACCTGATCTTTGAAAACAAAACAAGGAAGAAAACAAAACAAAACTAAATTAGCAAAATTGCTTCATGTAATTCTTTTTCTTTGGCAAGGGCAAGAATTTTTATAGAATATTTGTGGCCCAGTGACTTCTATGGGCCGAGACAGATCACTGTGTCATGTGCTAAACATGCTTGCCATCTAAGTGCACCACTAGTTAAGTGTTAGCTGGGCTTTTACTACAGTTCAGCATGAAAATGGAATTCTGCTTCATCGGATGTGTTGACTGCTAGCTTCTGTCTCTTAGGTACCTAACATTATGAGAAGTGTAGGTGATCTTACCAGTACAGAGGGAATAACCCAATTAAAGAAAAATCATCTGTGAATGTTTGCTTCATGCATTAGTCTAGAAGATCCTGGAAGTGAACAGTGAGTGGAAACTCGGTGTGTGCATGCGGAGAGTGATCGCTGCAGACCTTCCCCTGTGCTGATCTGCAGACATTCGCTACAGCCATCAAGAGTACAGTTGTGGCTCAACTGCACCAGCTAAAGTCATGTCCATGGGGCATTTATTGCTTGTCTCTGAGAGAGAGTGAATTAGCATGTGCAATTCCATCCATTCTGAATAAGTAAGACTCAGACTTCCCAGGGTGAATCAGGAGGTTAATATCTATTGGTAGCTCTTGCACACTGACGTACCCCTTGGAAATGGAGGCTGACACACTCAAGTAATATGCCTTCTTGGGGAGCCAGTTGCTTTTCTGGAGAGATCTAAATGTCTGGGGAAATTCTGCAGTAAAAGTCACAATGTAGGTTTTGGAATAGTGGGCAGGAAATCTCCTGAAACAAATCACAGCTGACAGATTTCCAATACCCATTGCTCTGGTCAAGCCCAAAATAGCATCAACATGAAGTCTAAGTCCATCATTTGTCAAACGCAGTATTTCTACAGGCTTACATGATGTGGTTCATATTATGAAATCACTGGTGCTAATATGAGCCAGAAATGCGGTGTAGAACAGAAAATAACATGCTGAAGGACAAGAAAGACAAAACCATTTATTTGTTCACCTTTCCATTAGAACTGCTTGTGGTTGAACACTGTTGGACCAAAATTCCCCAGCCAGCTTGCAAAGAGCAGTTGAAATGATACTGTGGCTTCATTTTAGCAAAGACAACTGCTAAACTGCTATCATCTCTTGAATGGAAGATAAAAATCCATTCATTTCTATCATGCTGCTTACATAGCCTCCACTTCTGTTTTGTTTTTTTTTTCCTGTTATTTATGCAAACCATCCTTTGAGTTTCTGTAGTTTTAACATATGATTCTTCTTGCAGACATGCTGGAATGCTTTTTTGTTTGAAAATCTGTATCAATGTCATTCCATGATTGCCCCTGATCATCACCTACAGAAATGTTAGAACATATATGAATAAAAAGTGAGGAAAATTAAAAACAAACAAATAAAAACTGAAAGTCTAAAAAGAGAAGAACATGGGATATTCATGAAATTTTAATGTTGCTTACATATTGTAAAAGAGAAAGCCTTGCTGCAAAAAGGAGGATCACTACGGTCAGAAAACAATTAATGGGCTTCGCTTACATGAAAATTGATACATGTCAAAATGAAGGATGTTTTTATTTATCTATCAGACTACTCAACCTTAGCAATCATGAGGTCCAAATTCCTAGTTTTGTGGTCTACCTTGAAGCAACAACTAGTTCTGCTGTGCAATAAAATATACACCTGCACATAGAAGAGTGCATCCAACTTGTCCTGTGTATTTGTTACTGTGTTGTGAACCACTTCTGCTAGTTCTAAGGAATTTTTTTTAACTTTTTAATTAGAAAAAAATTAAAAGAATCAATTTGTAGTTTTCTTTATTGAAATGCAAAGGAATGAGGCATTGTTTGGGAAAGCATTAAGCATAAAGCCAAACATGAAATGTACTGAGATTCCTTTCAAAATATTCGAGAGGAAGAAAAAGACATTTATTTCTGTAACCCAAGGATTTTACAAGTCCAGCGACGGAAAATGCATGTAACATTATTTTATTGTGAGGCATCAGACTGTTGGATAGCTTGTTGTGTACCAGGTACACCTGCTCTTTGGAGAAGGGAAGGTGTTAATGAGGTTTCAAACACTGATGCATGAATTCCTTCATTCATGTTCTTTTGTCAGTGACCTACTTAGCATTCAGCAGAAAACTACTGTTTTCCAAATCTCAAGGTATAAGAGAAAACAACAATTGTTTCTCAAAGAAACATGAAGAAAAGGTTGACGTATATAATTTGAATGAAATGCCAATGAAAAGACTGTCAGTATTCTAAGGAGAGATATTTCTGTTTTAAAAACATCTCACAGCAGTGAGCCATCCAATCGCAATTCGGAGCCAATCTACCTAGCATATTAAAAATTGATTTCAGTCTAGCTAAGAAAGTAAAGGTACCTACAAATCATGTCTTCCATGTTCTTCTAATTGATAAAAACATTAAATTATGTGTTCTTTAATCTTGGAATGCTAGCGCCATTGGGATAGAAATGGAAGCTAATATCATTTGTAAATCCTCATTCGTTCTGGCTGGCGTTATTTAAATAATAATCTACTATTTTCATGCAAATGTTATCTGAGGACATTAAATCTCTTAGCCAGACTTGCTTGTGATTTGCAAGCCAATTGATTTTGGAAAAACAAATTTCAGAGCGTGAGGTTGGGTGGACGTGATGTAATTCCAGGAAGTCTGCTTAGATCAGACAATTACTTTTTGAACAAAATTACGTGCTTCTCATTTCATTGGGACTGTGTAGGCGACCATAATTGTTCTTTTTCTATTGTCGCAGTTGAATAATGTTCAAATTGCTCTCCGGAGAATGCAAGGAGTTATGTTTCTTCAAAATTTAGATATTTATTAGACAGACAAATGGAGTCACACTGAATGTAGGTGAGAAAGAAAAATTCCATCAGCTGCAAAACCAGGAATTTCACCTGCTTTGTTCTCTGATCTCTGTTACTTATACAGAACTTTACTTCAACAGACCATGTGAAACATAGTGTGTGAGCATGAAGGGAGTTTTCTTGAAAAAAGGAATATAAAAAGTGTAAATATAGTTAAGCTGCCTGTTAACATGAGCTCTGGGTCAAAATCTGAAAGTTATCCAGTCTTAATTCTGTCTTTGGAATTAAGACTTTTGGAATTCAATTTTTCCATCAGTCTTTGGGACTAATGTTCCTTCCTTGTTAATTAAGTCCACCTGGAATCCTGGAGACAGTTGATGAAGAACACTGAGCAAAGGTATTTAGGCCAGATAAATTTGGGCATCAGAGGGAGCACTGACATGGCCATCAGCTTCATGGGCCAGCAGTCCAGGGATCCAGCCTGACCTGGACTTCACAGCTTTCTGTTTTGGCCAGCTAGCATGGCCATACCCCAGGAAAGTGAGTGAAATACAGTCCCCTCTAAGATTATATATTGATGAGAAAGATCTACATAGTCATGGAGAGTAGCATAGAAAATAATGTTTTGGAGTGTGTTCGTTTTTATAGAAAATGAAAGTATAGGGGGACCATGTCTTGTCCAGGAATGCAAGTATTTGTATCAACATTCACAGCAGGTTTAGTAGAGCTAAGAATAATGAAAACTCTTTTAGTTACTGCTGATGCATTCTGTTGACACATTTGTATTGCATTATGAAACCCTTCGCCACATTTGAAGCTGTGAATTTACTAAAATATTTTTCTGTTCAATTGTCATTGCCAAGTAGGATGTGAACTTCCCCTTCTAACATAATTTTGCATACCTTCAGGGCAGCGTCTACATGAAAACTGACCTATATCTTGTGTGAAATATTATTGTAAAATCCATATTGGAAATGGAGCATAAAATTATACTGTTAAGTACACAAAGGCCACATTCGTTTAGTTCCAGGGCCTTGTTTCAACACTGTTTTGTCTACCAAGTTGATTTTCAACATAGATACTTTTAGAATCATTCAGTGAAGATTCAGAGCTTAATTCTGATCTCACAGAATTCAAATAACTTCATTGCTCATTGCTTTTCTTATATCCAAGCAAATGACTTAAGAATTAGGCCCAGGCCCAGGTTATTATCTCGTTAGAGATGCAATTTGAAGTCACAACTGGATTCCTCAGCTTTAGCTGTGACATCTGTAAGCACCAGACATGAAATGATGAAATGTGTTGAATACTGTCCCTTTAAGTTTCTCTTTTCTTTTAATCATAATACTGGAACGCTTTGTTAAATCCTGACCAGAGCAATTCTAGGCCAAAATCTTTGTGGTTTTATTTACAATTTTTTTTTAAAACTTAGTTTTTATTTGTAATTCTAGGCTAAAATCAGAAAGTTAGGAATGTTATATCTCTCAGTAATTAAGGGGGAGAAAAAGCTGATCCTGTTGGTACCCTCATCTCTTCATTCCCAAGCTGTGTGAGAAAAATGATCTCTTGCTTCTGAGCAAGCTCTGGATGAGTAACTTAGATTTTATCTCTAATGTTTAGCTACCTAAATTTTTGTGACATGTAGAAAACCCTTAGTGCTCAGGCCCACAGAAGTGTATAGCTACTTAACTTGAACTCAGTTTGAAGGATTTATACCTATAAATTTCAGACACTTTGGGTTTGTTTCTGTACCCATGTAAACATTCAGGGAAAAACCTCCAAGTGATTCCTAGTATGCAAGAATCACAGATTAGAAATGAAAAATTTGAGTAGAAGAAGCAACAAGGTTTGTGTCCAAACATAAGGCTTAATACTGTACAACTTCTTGATGTAAAAAAAAAAAAAAAAAAAATCACTTTGACCTGAGTAAAGTCTCCAAATATTGGAGATGAAATTAATTTGTGCATGCTTGTATTACCTAAATCTTCCTAAATCTTATATTTCCTTCGGTTTGTAAATCTTCAGCAAAAACAGAGATCCAGTGATTTATTGAATGCCTTCAGTTTCCAGGCCCTTTTTCTGCCTTCTGAGGAAGTTTCTACATAGCACAGTAGGGCTGCAATTGCTATGTCACTGCAGAGATGTACTCTTACTAAAGAAAGAGCATAATTATCCTCCTCTTCCCAGCTTGTCCTTCTTGGTGCAGTATTTGAAAGGTTTGTGTCAGAACACTGTATGCAATCATACACGATCAATTTCTGTCTATCTTTAGGTCGTGGCATAGCACCTATATTGTATTACTGAATAACTTTGACAAGATATTTTATGATTCACATATCTGCAGTGGTGTGTACTGGGCTTAAAAGAATCAGCAGGGAAAATGGAAGGCTTCAACATTCAGTCAAGCTGCGGAGAAAGTAAATATTTATAGAAAGATGGAAGTGCGTGGGTTAAGAATAAATAATAGAGAAAAACCATCAAACCCACCTGTTTAAAATAAGAACATGACACCATTTCTTATTCTGTTTTTATCCATGTACACATGTATGCATGTGTGTGTATATATGGGTGAGTGAGTGGGTATGAAAGGGGAAAACAGGCAGATGGAAATAATCTTTGCTAGTTGGAAAATTGACTTTGTCCTCCAATGATAAACATGAAATATTACAGAAAATACTTTTCTGACTTGCTTCATGGTAGATTTAAAACATTAGGTAACTTTTTCCAGGGAAAATAATTTTTCTTCTGTAATTCAGTGCCTAGGACACTTACAGGACAAATCTTGCACGGAGACAAATCTTTTAAGGGAGAACTATAGATGAATAAATTACACTGGGAATAGTACTGGAAAGTGGTCTAGAATTAAGCTTCCTTTTTTTCCAGAGGGCTAATATAAAGATAGTTTTCAGAAAGTTTGCAATTTTGATTGAACGTTTTCAGGCCTACTAATACCTTTTAACATGGAAAATTCTTACTTTATATAAGCTGCTTCTGAAATCTGCACAAAGGAATACAATAAGCAAACGTATTCATTCTTTTGTCCCTAGGGAAGAACAAAAAATATTAAACGGTAACTCTCAATTCTTTTAATTCAAAACATTATTGCAATTCAAATATAAGAATAGGATTTTAGTAAGAGTGACACTGTGGTGTCCTACATTTATTCTCTTCCATATATGGCTGTTTCAATTTTAGCCAACTTGCTGTAACTGGTACTGCTTCCAACTTACTCTGCTATCTGAAAATCAAGCTGTTTTGTTCTGCTTTTTGTATCATCATCAGTAATGAAGAATACCAAATTAGAGTTCTGCTGGCAATTTTGCTGATGAATGATTCACAAGACAATGTGTTTCATTCTTCAGTCCGTGTTCTGGGAAATTATTCACAGGAAAAAAATATTTAAGGCAAAAAAAAAAAAAACAGAAAAGACTTTTTGATAATTTAAATGATAAATAATTAATTTAGCTAGTTAAAAAGTATTTGGTGGTGATTTTTCTTAAGAATTGCATTTATAGAGCACATTTTCTCACAAACGCTATCAAAATGCTTACCAGTGATCAAGAGAGACTAACATGACATAATGTAAAACTAAGCATTATTATTAAATAATGATTGTTTAATAACAGATCGCTGTTTATAGTGAATGTTCACCAAAATAAATATTTTATCAAAGGTGGGTATATAAAAATAGATCATTAAATAAAGGGATATATATATCCTCTGTAGAGGAACTTAAAGTATAGTACATGTATCTTAAAGTAACGTGTAGATATCCCATGCTGATTCTTACGGTTTATTTTTCCTGTGATCTGGAGTGGCAGCCTATTATTCCTTAAGGTGAAAATCCAGAAGATTTAGACATTATTATCTGTATCAGTAGGTTATCTATTCATCGAGTCACCAAAATGTGTTATTTAACACATTTTCCCCGCTATAAAATTTAATATTGATTTGGACCGATTTTTTGAGACCCTCTTTAGAGATGGAAATTTCTTCTCTGGACAAAGCAAAGCTGTCACTGTAAGATTGGAGAGTGGCAGTAAATGCTGGCTCATCAACATGAAGTGTTCTGAGGGAGAATTAATACAACCATATTTTCTGCCACACACGTACACCTACACCAGACTTTAGGATTCTCTTTAAATTTTCTTTTTACCACGTGACTTGCACCTAACATTAAAACAAAGCAAAGCCCTCTGATTGCTTTTACATTCAGACTGATCAGCTACTGTGCATTTTTAATCACAAACCATAATTTGCAAGTATTATAAGAAAAGAGACTTCTTTACTGCAATTAAGAGACTTGTCTTCCTATATACTTAATCTCTAGCATGAGGATCATTTCACTCATTCCATCCTTTTGACTTTTCATCCTCCCCTGCCTCAGCATTCTTGCCAAATATGCAGTGCATGTTTACTTGAGCAAACACAAGACTGGAGTTAGAGGTCATGTGTTTGTTCCATTACCTATTCAAACACTCTTTATGGAATAGTTATTGTGATCGGTATGGAAAACCTGAACCTCATCTGTGAAGATGATCACATTACAAAAATTTATTAGGTCTTTCTGAGGGGCACTATGATTTATCATTGTACTAGAAGCAAATTGATCTTATCTCAAGTGCTTTAAATTCCTCCCTACTAAATATCATTTACCTGTTGAATAATAAGTTCTTTTTGAGCTCTTTAAGAAGTAGGTTAATTTTTATAGTAAATTTTATTTATAGAATCCTCAAAAACTGATAGTTTCTTTGTAGACAAGTATGGTGAAGAGAACTCCTTGCTTCAGTGTTCAGTCTGAGAATCTGTCTACGACATCATATTTTCTGAATTTACTGATTCAAGCAGTCTCATTTAATTCAAGGGTAAAATTCATCTTTATATTTAAACACATAAACAATTTTTGAATTATCTTTTTCAAAATGGCGCTATTTTTTTATTTTGTGGCACTCCCAGCAGCCTAAACAAGGGTTTGAAGCACAACCAACAGAGTTATGCCTTGTGAATCTAATACTGCCATCATTTTTTTATTAAAGAAAAAGATAAAATAGGAGGAACATTCTTACGCTCAACAGAACTAATGAATATATGTATGTGCTAAGATTTCACCTTAAGGGAACTTGCACTTTAAGGAATATAATACGTTTCTCTGACATTCAAACAACCAAGGTGAATGACTGAAATCTGTGACCCTTCCCCTCCCTGTTTCTATCCTGGCCTATATTTCTGCCTGTCCTTAAAGTCATACATTTCTAGAGCGATGGTGGAAAACCAATCCCTTGAAATCAGTAGGATCTTTGACACTGAGTTTAAGAACCTTGAGGCTTTCAAGATGAGAATATATCTCCATTTAAAGTCATCTCATCAAAGAAAGACTTTGGGTGTTTTAATGTGCCTGTGGCTGAGCTGCCAGGCAGCAGACGTTGAACCTCGATAAACTGGATCTTAATGCATGACCTCTCCTGCCTGATATAAGGAAAACCTCTATTTGCTCATTGACCTTTATAACTGGACCAGCAAATGTTAGCAAGGGGAAGAAGGCACCATGACAGTTAGGTTACAAAAGGCAGTCCCAGCTCGGAGACAGTGGGTGAGATGTGTATAAGCCTGCAGGATTATGCTTCAGGAGGCAGAGGAGAAATTAGCATCCTGAGAACAAGCAGCCCTGTAGTCACTGCAGACAAAGGGGAGAAAGAAGGAGAAGTAGAAATATTGCTGAGGGCGTACTGGGAGATTGCTATGGGATTGCATGTTCCTATGCACTGCAGTACTTCTCTGCCTGTCCGTGTTTCCTGATGCGGACAGAACTGTGATGATTTCCTTTCCCCCTACATATACAACAGCTTCATAGTTCCCAAATTATGAGTTCCTTCCTCCAGCTCTTACTATTTAGCTGAAAAATGTTAACTCAAAAAATTATCCATGGCTTTAGAAGGCATGAGTCAGAGTGGTCTTTCAAGGAATGAATATCAGAGAGGAAATATAAACTTGATCACCAGAACTACTCATACTCAAATCTGTGCTCCAAGTAGCTATAGGTATTTCAGCTATGGTAACAAGTTTTTCTTTGCTGATAGTAAAGGAAACACTATTATATGATAAAGACTCAAGGCCATTCCAGACATTTTGAAGGAATCAAGGCCACTTTGAGAACCTTGCATGTAAAGTGTCTGAGCAAAAATGTCACACAATACCTAGGTAACACGTACATACATGTTAGAGTATGTGAATGTGTATGTTTGTACACATACACACAACTTCATGGAGACAGATACAGTCCTGGTTATTTTTATCAGACACTCATGTAACAAATCCAAGGGAGTTATTCTCACAGAATCTCTTAAAGAAAACATAACAGAAATTATAGTACTTAATGGCCATTTTAAAATTTTGGTTGACAGTCCGCTTTAAGTATATAAAGTATATAATATAATTAAGTGTAATAAAAGAAAAAAAATGGAACACTAGAGAAATTAGAAAATAACAATTTTGGCAAAGCAAATAAAAATAATACTTTTCATTTTTTGAACAAAAATAGGAAAGCCTCCTGCTCCCAGCAAGACTCAAACTTATTTTATTCTTCACACCATCTCTTCATTTCCTTCTCTCTTTACTGTCTTGGCTTTGTGTTTTCAGCTGGGAGCCATCATACCCAGAAGACCACTCACATATTTATAGCTCAGCAAATTGATTCATTCAGGCACCTGAAGAGTTACCTCGGAGGCAGTGAGAGCACTGACAAAAGGAACCTAGGTTCAAGTATTGTGCAGAAAGCACAGTTGGCTGCTGGAGTGGGCTTCAGAAGCCCGAAAAGCACATACAGTACCACTCATGTATGTGTGGCGACTCAAGAGAATGAAATTTCCACATGTTGCCTTCATGTTGCCTTCATCTTTTTATGCCTTAGTTTTCTTTCTTTATGAATGATTTATGTCTTGACTATTAAAACCATAGCATCTTCAATTTATCTCTATTCCATTCTATGCTTCCTTTTTTTTTTTTTTTTTTTTTTTGTCCTTATCGTGAAATGTCTCAAAGATTCAGTACAAAACAACTATCAAAGAGAAATCAAAAAGACCTACTTCTCTTTCTGATTGCTGGGGATGATTTATTGCAATTCATAAAGTTAAGTATGGTCTTCAAAGAATTGTTTGCTAATTGAAATAAATCAGGAACATTGAAACTGTTAAAAATCAGCATTCAGGGTTTCTGCTGGTTCCTGTCATAGCCAACTGGGGCTGGACTCCCAGTAAGAAAGGTCAAGGTCAATGGTCGGGGTCTTTGTCAAAGAGTTGAAATTCAAAGGGCTCTGCATCATGACTGTGAATAGCTCACCTTTCTTTCTACAGTACTGATGCTTTCCATTTCCAGCTGTCTTCCCTGCAGAGATGAGGCAGCTATTTGTGAAGCCATTGCTTGAAATTACTGCCCCAAATGTATGGATAAACCAGCACTTAGATTGTGCTTAAAATCTGAACTCTAGTGGGTTCAGCAGCTGCTATGCAAGTAAATTAGTTTTCTCAGTGGCAGAAATGAGGTCAGTGGGGAGCAGAGAGAGAAGCTGCAACAGATGTGTCATCATGTGTTGTCATTAAAATTGGTGATATATGCAGAATAGAGATGAGACAGATGAATGAGCTGAAATGCTAACATTAAAAAAAGAGATATGCTCACAAGTTCTATCTGTACTATAGGACAGTATCTCTGATTTCTAAAGGATGTCAAGGCTTATAATCAAGTAGTTAACCACTGCTTCTTACCTTCTTCCTTAGCAAAATATATTTGCGTATACATGTTGCAAAAATTCATGAGAAATAATTGATCAGTGCCAGGCAACACAGAGAGTGATGTTATTTGATAACACTGAATGAAACAAAACAATGAAATGTAACACAGACATGCACACACACGTGTAAAATATTGCAGTGATTCTTCAGCTGCCTAATCCACTTAGATGAATTGGAAGGGAGGACTGACAGCTAGTGAGTGTACATGCAGGTTTGTCTATTACAGCGCAGAACTGGTTCAATAAAGGACTATATTCCTCCTCAACAAGAACAATATAAACTTGCCTAAAATAGATGTTTTCAAAAATCTTGAGAAGGTTGAGTTTAATATCCCATAATTTTTTGTCCATTCACAGTTTACATGTAATTTTGAGTAGTCAAACCTCTAAACTAGTCACATAAGTTTCATTTAGAGTTAATGGTGGTCAAAAAGTACTTACAGATGATGAGACATTTCCTTTTGAGACATGTACCCATAGATGCATCCGGAGCTTTAATTAGTATGGTCATTAATATAAAATCCTTGCAAAAGCATTTGCCAAAGTTGATTTCATAGATGCATTACTGACATATGAACCTTCCTAGAAATAATATGGTAATAAATTCTGATCACTGTAAAAGATGAATTTTGGTGCAGAGACAGAATAAAAGGGAAAGGTTTATGAAATGCAAGGTGGATTTATACATCTGTGGCCTCTGTGCCAGTGATAGAATAAGTCCTTACAGATTACGTGAAATTTATCCTTGTTTTGCACCATTCTTTTGACCACTTTATAAACAGAAAGTCAGAAAATAGAGAAGCTTTACGTTGTCTTTGGGATTGTAGTTTTGTGGAAAGGTCATGCTACACATCATGCTCACACATTTTAGAATAAATGTCAGGACTGGGTCTTGTAGGTGATAAATATGACTGAATCTTAGGTAATCTTCTATGAAATAAGTTCAGCATTGACATCAAATAACAGCCAGCATCAGTAAACTAGCCTGTTATTGCAGTGCTGACAATTCCCATGTACTGCAGAGAACACTGCTATGAGATGATGCTGAACATAAATTAACTGAATCAACCTATGGACACCCCTGCATTCAGGTGATGTATTTTCTACTGTTTTACGTAAAAAAAGAATATGATGTTTATGTAAGAAATATACGTGGAGAGAACTAGGAAGTTTCAGCTGCCCAAACCAAAGTACTGAACTGAGGAACACTTAAACAGAGGAAGGCTCTGATGAAAAATGATCTAGAAGTTCACCTATGTGTAAAAGAGATCAACCAGGGCAGGGACAGACTGCATGAAATCAGGCAAACAGAGATTCACTCATAAATTCTGTGTCTGCTTTGTTACCATCTCCAAAACAGAAACCACATGTCTCTTTAACCTCAGCGTCAGGTTATACTGAGGTTATAAAAAATAGAAATAAATTTCCCTGGGTGATATCTCTAAATGATTCAACCTTCTCACTTCACATGATAGAATTTCTAAAAAAAAAAAATAAAAAAAAAATCCCAACCAAGAGCTCGTTGTGCTTTAAACTCTTTTTCTACTTTTCCAACCATGTTTATATACATAAATATGCTTGTATAGAAGTCTAGGAATATTGTAGATATACGTTTTCTTTTATGAATGATGTCCTGATTTTGAAATGTAATCATTACATTTTCTATAATTTTTAAGTGTTAGTGAAAGCATTTTTATTGTTCAATTGGTCATTCATACTTCATATTGTATATTATTATATGTGATAAAAAAAATCAGTGAAAATTTCAGCTTTTAAAAAGTGCACATGGGATTAAATATTTTTCCCTCCCCTCTTCAACCTCAAAATGTCAGGAAAATTAACACTTTTTAGAGAACATTTCCCGTTAGATGGAATTGCTGTTTCAAAAACCAAATGGTTCAGTCAACAAATTTTTCACACACTCTATTGCTAAATCAATCATTTAAAATTAGAAAATACATTATGAAGCAGCCTTTTAACATGATCACACAATAATTTTGTTTGGGTTTCTGGTTCTTGATTAGTTGTTTTTCTTTTTTCCCTAAGAATTCCTGTCTTTTTGAGAGTGCAAAACAGAAAGGGACCATTTCAGATGCATAATCTGTCGTCATTATTCAGGTGTGTTTCTGTGCCTCATTATTTGCCTACGTGGTTTTAATGGCAGAACTATTAATTACTCACTAGCTTTTTCATTTTTTCCATCCATCTTTCATCTATATTTCTGAAATGTGAAAGAAGGTATCTTCATGACTTCTCTGAGACGTGAACAGTGAACTTTTTCCCATCATAGAGATTAAGCACCAAGGGACAGAGAAGTGAAAATGATGCTCTATGTTAGTTTAGAATTCCTAATTTAAGAAGCATATTTTTCAAGGTATTAGCTGTTTTGAAAATTAGAGTAGAGCTCTTATTTTGTCTCAAATTATGTCTTATAATGCAAAACTTTGAAAATCAGATGCTGAGTTACCAAATCAGGAACAGAAAATTAAGCTCAGAGTACTATGAAATTTCGGTTCATGTATTTTGATAAAGCTACATAGATGGTTCCAGGAGAGGGTTCAGCATCAAAAGAAACTGCCAGCCCAAACCTCTTGTCAGAACAGCCAGGGAACAGCAGAATAAAATCATGCACATTGCATCATTTGTGCATGATATTGGTTAACAGTGTTTTATGAACGACTTCCATCATTTTCTCTGGTATTCCCTCACACCAAAGTACTCTGATGTGAACAAACATCATTTCTTTTCTCCATATTTGATAAAGAATTCTGTGTTTAATAACAATATTCAAGCTGTTAATTTCAGTACATACTCGTGCCTCATCTTGGTTCCAAGCTTTCCTTAGTGCACGTTTGGATTTCTAAATTACGATGGCAAACTGTCAGTGATATTTGTAATCTTAAACCTCTGAGGATAGGACACACTGACATGCTGTCAGCAGTGGCTGGTGCCTTCCTTGTATTTTTTGGGACAGTAAAGAATAAAACTACCAACTCCTGCTACATTTATTAGGAATTAATGTAATATCAGAAGTGAATAGGCATTTATTCCATGAGCAAGAAATGCTTCTGTGCTACAGTAAATTATTCATTGTATAATCACTGACTATATAAAAATGAATAATTATTCATATATTCTTCCTCATCTCTGAAAGCAAGTGAAGTCAATAGATGTACTTACCAAGATGAGTTGGTAAGTTGGCCTTCATTTTCTTCTCTCAAATGTCAAGAACCATGAGACACATAGAAGTGAACTTAAGAATTCTGATGGCAAAAAATCTTTGATTAGCTGTTTTATATGCTCAGAAAAGATTTATTTTGGGGAATAATAGATAGCAAATGAAAATCAACAATATGTGCTACCTTCTATGGAGAAAATTTAAGCAATCAACCCATGTCTGTAGGAATATAGACTTATGTAACTGGCAGCATTTCTAGAACTAAACTGGATTTTTGAAATATCATTATGTAGTTAGTCTCACAGTCCCAGAAGGGGCATGAAATTTAGTCTACGAGATGATCAGGATATTAAAATGCTTTTGAATATGGAAGATTGATGTACTCTAAATACTAAATTTTAGATTTCAATTTCTTTATGTTTACAAAAGTGCTATTGGTCAAGTTATGCAAACTGCACAAGATATTACATCAAAAGATTTTAATTAAATTTGCTTGTTGCTAGGCTGGAAGGAAGATGCTTTTGTAGACTGGAAATTAGTAAAAGAATAGGAAGCTTTTCAGGATGGGGACACGTCAGCGCTGAGATTGCCTAGGGAATGCAGCTGGCACCATTCTACCCAATGTAAGTGACACAGGGAAGGAATTGCGTAGAGAAATCTGCTAGTTTGCAGGTAATGCTGACCTTTTTGTGGTAGCCAGATTGCTGATATTCAGCAAATCCTACCATGTGAAGAAAAAGTTCCTCTCAGTGAAACCAGGGGGATACTGATTTCAAGAAAAAACTTCTCAGCAGGTAATGAACTTTAGAAATTTTTTTGCCACAAAGTTGTGAAGACAGTCTTTTTAGATTTGTGAAAAGATTAGATAATTTCACAAACGGGTCTATAAACAGAGCCTGAAAGGAACACGTATTGATAATTTTGTATTGATAATATTGTAAATTATAGCATCCCTACTCACTTTAAGAAGGAAGTAACTGGATTACACTCTCTAACGTCTATCACATTACATGGTCCTGGACCAAATGGACCATTTGTCTGATCCAGAAACACATTTCTTATGTTCTTAAAGATAAGCTGTTGTACTTCTGGGTTATCTGAGCCACTGTATCTCTATGGACTTTTTATGTGGATGCAAAAGTCACGTCCCATGATTTAGTACAGCTATCTTTCATTACAGAGTTAACTATATTATATTACCTCACCTCTTCGGAGGGTTTAAGAGAGCAGAAAGAAAATTACTGCCACTCAGGGGACAACAATACCTTATTGTACGGACATAAATTGATTGCAAGTGAATTCTAACACAAAAGATACCATCACAGTTTCCAGGTACATTCAGACTGGTGAATAATACCTCTTTTGTGTTTTGGGATGCCACGTTGCTGTGCATTTTATGCATCCTGGCAACGATAAATTCCTACTGTAGCAGAGCACTGAGGGATCTTTTGATGTTTTTTCAAGATTAAATAATGAACACTAGCTCTTTCCCAGTACAACTTTTCAGTTCACTAAAACTTTCCATCTACTCACGAAATAGACGGAACATAGATCGAAGACATTTAAGGACTCCAAAGAAGGGAGCTTTTGTCCTAGCCTTTGTCATCTATCCTAGTTAGTCATTTTTATTCTAGCTAAAATGCTACAGTCTTTATAATTTTATAACCAGTCTTTCCTTAATGATTCAAAATTTTCTGTGTATTTTGTGTGTATTCTCTTTTAAAAGAAAAATACTCCAAATTTTTCTATTTAACCTCTTTCTGGTTTGATTGGATTCATCCAGTCCTCTCATTTATTTATAGCCTGTTGCAATTGAGACTTGTTTTCTGCAGTTATTAGTCATATTATTTCAAGAAGTCAGTAATTTGTTATTCTTCTTGTAGATGACATACAAGTAAAGGTGTATAGTTATATACTCAGGCAATCTCAATTCTCATACCAAAGATTCATAGGAAGGAAAGTATGTGAAAAAATAGACAGATTTTTCCCAATTGAGTTTATACTGTTCTTCTCTCTCTTTCCCTCCCTCCTCTCCTCTTTGCTAGCCTCGAGTTGTATTCTCCTAGTTAGCCCTGCTGTGTGTCGAGTGTCTTCAGCCATGCAGTT
>NC_034412.1:93165203-93192149 GCF_002078875.1 Numida meleagris
TCCTTCCTTTTGTCCTCCCTCCCTCCCTCCTTCCCTTCTTCCCTCCTTCCCTTCCATTTTCCTGAGCAACTTTGTAGTGTCAAACAGCTACAATCTTATCAACTCTTACTTAAAATAAAACTTAGTGCTAGGATTTTGTTGGAAAATCTTGGAAATTAGCTGTATGTGTGAAAGAGAGGTTGAGGACAAGGGCAAGGAGGAGGGACTCTTAACTTTTGCTCAGCAATGTAATTGGTTTCAGTTTTCTTAACATCCGCTGCATGCGAATTATCACAGAAGTCCGTGGGAAAGAGCCCCGAGAGACATAAATTCACCTTCCCACCTCAGCTGTTTTGTTATTCTGTGATATGTGAGTCATACGTCTTCTTTGCCTTGAGCTTATAGGAATGCCTAACAGGTAAACATATTTTTGCAATACTTTCTCCACTTCTTTCACAGATCTCATATCTCGTATATTCACTCACTGCTTGCTGATTCTGCTCTATCTATGCTTAATAGAAATGAATATTTTCTTTGAGAATACTTATTGCTGGAATAACTGCTTGGTTGTTCAAAGCCATTTCTGTACCTTTATCTTCTGTTGCTGAGTCATGATCTTTATGTAGAAACTATAGGTCAGAATTCTGATCTGACTGCACTGTAAAGATGATTCTGTTTACAGTTAGAGTATCATAGAACTATGGGATCATTAAGGCTGGAAAATATCTCTAATATCGTCCACTCCAACTGTTAACTCAGAATTGTGATAGGATGAGAGGTAATGTATCTGCCACTAAGAAGAAATTCTTTCCTTCAGAACTTGAGATTTTGCCTTCTTTTCATTTGACTGGAAGTGTTTTCCTTTTTATCTTTCTTTCTTACTTTTTAACCCAGCATCTGTTACTAGCATTTGATTGCAGTAAACAAGTTATTCTAATAACAGATATTATCTGAGAAAGGTGATAAAAATTTTGTTTCTCTCTCCGCTGAAAACTCAATGGATTGTAATGAAAATAAGTGAATTGCTTTCACCGATGCAGAGGTTCTCTCCCATACAAACAAGATAAGCTTCAGTCTGACTCATGAAAGTGCTCAGCAGATTGTAGCCTTTGGAGACTACAGGGAATTCCTCAGAGAGAGTTAACAAGAAATACGTGGCTACTGTAGGAAGACAGAACTGCTGTTCAGCAGCAGGGCTGAAGAATTGGAAGCGGATGAGACAGAAGTCATAAAAAATTCAGAAACCACCCAATTCCTATTCTTGAGTGAGCTGCAAGATATGCAAAAACATTTCAGTCATCACCCAGACAAACACGTCATCAACTGGTTATACCAATGCTGGGACACTGGAGCCAATAGTAAGAAAATGGAGGGCAAAGATGCCAGGCAGTTGTGATCCCTTTCTAAGGAAAAAGCAATTGGCAAACTGATTGGAAAAGGGTTACAAGTCCTCAGACTTTGGAATTGACTCAAGTATAGAGGAAAGTTATCCCTCCAAGGAAGATATTGTAAATATATGAAGAAGTTGGACCACCATGAAAGGAGGTATCCAGTACCTGAGGAAATTAACCATTCTGGAGGTGATTTGTAGTGACTTGGGCAACAAACAGGTACCCAAGGATCCAGATGGAGAACCATGCTGCAGCCCATGTGGCAGAAATTCAAATAGAGCACAAGCTAAGTTTACAGATATTTACTAGAATTTCTCCAGTGCTACAATGGGGTGTGAAAAAAGGATGGTAGAAGAGGTCCTCTTTTGATTAAAAAATGTCCTTTGGAATTCTTTTGCTACAGCTCAAGAAACAGAGAAAGTGAAATGCACATTCTCTGTTCAGAGATTCAGTGGTTGCTCAGGATAGATTAAAATATTTTTAAATTTCACTCTCCTCCCAACAGCCTTAAGGCCCAACCAGACATGAGCTTTGCTATGGTTGTGTCCACGCTGATTTATTTACTTTCTCTTCCTTGAGTATCTCATCCAACTCATTCCTGGAGTGTAGGATGGATTCTAGCAGAAATCTCTAAAGTTAGCTCTTGTAAAGAATTGAGAACAAACTACATGGAAATTGTTCTCTGATTTACCTTCACATTCCTTGATTCAATTGGGATCTTGGGACCCTGATAAAAGGAGAGTGGCAAGTACAACGTGATAAAGCCTCCCCTTAGTACATTTTCATTTCAGTTTTAGAGGAACAGAAGTGAAGAATTATAAAGACATAACACAAATCCCTCTCTGCTTGATAAATTCACAAGACAAGCTGACTGCATTTGATCTCCAGCCTTCTGTGGAAGCAGTTGTGCTTTGAAACTACACTGTCACTTCAATCTTGATTTTCCTTGTGTATAAGCAACTGTCGCCAAATCCACTGAAAGCAAATCACCTCAGTTGCACTTAGGGCTTTGAGAAAGTGAGTGCTCCAGGGCAATATTCAGGAATGTCCTCTTGAAGGTATTGTTAAGTGACCATAGCTGCAAGACTCTTGAAGTGACTCACTGAGATCATCAGTTATGCATTGCAAATTGTGAAATAAATTCAGGATAAAGCATATAAACAAAAAGAATGTAAAGGAGTTAACTACACCAATCTCACCGAATGTCATCTCTTGATGCGATATCCTTCCCTGTCTTTGGTTTAGTACAACAAAGTGTTCCTGTGCAGGTGTTACCTTTGCCACAAAATCAAAGTTTTTCAGAGATTTAACTATCCTGTATCTTCCTCTAATACAGTGTTGGGCTATATCTCCAGAAAGCTAACTCTAGACTTCTATATCTAGCTTCGGTCATGCCATGCTGATCTGTGGCTATTAAAGATGTCATCCTCAGCTTTTGGCATCAGAAGGGTCAAGGTACGTAAGCAATTTTTGGAAGATGGATTCTGTGTGTCAGTGTCAGGCCCTCATCGGAGTTGCATATTTAAAATCCATGTTCAGCCTGGGACTCGACATTGAAGACTATGAAGACTATTTGAATAGTTTATAATCTTCCACAATTTCAGTAATAAAAGAGATCTACTGAGAGAACAGCTAGAAGATTAATCTTTTTTTTATAATTGTCTGAAATTCTTTTTATAAACTTAGTAAGTTTAAATACTTCAGTTTAAAGGGTTTAAGTTGTTTCTCAGTAGTAGTAACTGCAACATTTTAAAACAGTATTTAACATTACAATTGCCAGTCCTTGATTTTTTATTTTTTTTTAATGCAAAACATTTAAAGCTCTAATAACGACATCATATTTCCTTTCCTCTTTTCATTCTGCCTTCTTACAACACCTCTTCTCACCTCAGAGACTGACTAACTTTTTTTAGTAGTAAAATCTTTGATGTTCACCTTTTATGCCCCTAGCATATGTACTGCAAAACACATCTGTCAGGACGTTATAATCTCCAAGACAGTAGATTTAGCACTGCTATACATCACCCTAATGCTATCAAAACAGTTACCTGAGAAATTTTAAGTATCTAACAATCCAGCCCTTCCATTTTGATATTCAACTTTCCGTTGTCTGGAAAAAAAAAAATTAAAAAATTGTTTTTTTTGCTAATATTAAAGAATGCTCTGTGAGTGACCTATAAAAAATAACTGATCTAAACTAGCACTTGTGTGGATTCAAGTTCTCTGCATTGGGTCTGTCCAACACAGAGGGAATTTGAATGGCTGAATACATTCAACCTTCACCAGGGCTCAGGAATAAAGAGCTGCTCAGCAGAACTGGCTCAGCCTGCAATGCAGCACAGCTTTCTGCTGCTGCATCACAGAGGTGGTTGCAACTTTCTTCTCCCCACTCCTTCCTCTACCCCTTTCCCTTTCTCCCCCTCATTTTATTTCCAAGGTATGAATAGGAAGGAGAGAATGCATGTAAAGGTTTTGCCCATGAGAAACACACAAAGTAAGTTCCCAAAGTCCTTTTCCCAATGTGTTTTAGGGTCTAATCTGAGGTTATAGTTTAATGTCTGAGACAGTTTTATCTGTCTGTTATCCAGTCAGCATTTTACATCATTGTGCTTGATTTACATAGCTATATAAGTCAATTAAATGAAGTAGGTAAACTTCCTCCATCCCCCTCACCTTCTCCAGAACAGCTCTTTAAAGCAGGATTTTGATTCTGTTGTGTCTGTCTTCATCTGACACATGTGGGGTACTGTGGGATGATGCTTTTATAGGTGGTCAAAGAGCAGCAAAAAAGGAAAGAAGAGGGAAAATGAATGAAAAAAAAAGAAAAATTGCTGAGGACTAGACCATTCTATGATTCTGTGATTTCATTAATGCATGTACTTCAATTGTCCTTCGTACCTGAGACGTTCCACTACGGAAATGCTCACTGTAATGCATCTTTCCATGTAGTAACATGGAAACATTCTAAGTGAAGGATGAAGCCAAGGATAGAGCTTGCTAATAAATAGCTTTCAAATGTTGCTGCCCATAAACCTGCTGCACTGACAAAGTATATTAGGGTAATTGTTAAGTGAAGCAGCTCACATTTCTTCAGTGAAGCTCATCCCCTCAAAAGAGCCTTGTTGGATGTAAAGATTATAAGAGTATTTTAGAAAAGTAGAAAAGAGCAGAATTAGGTGTAGGACATGCAGTGAAGGTATTTGGAGTAGAGTAAAAGAACAGCTGAAAATGAACATGGCAATTGTTTTTGTGAGCTGAACTTTTAAGGGAAAATGTGCTAGATTCAGCATTGGGCGAAGATGTAAAATATCTAGGCAGTCTGAGTTCATGAGATTTGGAGTCTTCTCCTGGATTTGCCAGTGAATAAGTGTTTCACAAATGATTTCATTTCCATAAATATATTTTCCCTATCTGTTTAGAATTTGAATGACAGTTGCCCCTTTATGTGTTCATATGACAGTGTGACTCCAGTACCAATGTTGTCGTACTCATGACAGAAGTTTGGTCCACTCAATTACAGCAGTAAAGCCAGTCTTCATTGGTTGAAATTCTGTCCGTGCGTAATTAATTTCTTTGACATCTTTGACTCTTTTAAAACTTTTTTTTAATTGCCTTCAGAGTTTGGGATTTTTTACTTTTTATTATTTTTAGGGTGACAGGCTGCCTCTTTAGCTGGAGTTGAATATTATAGCTTTAATTAGCTAATTAAAGGCAAAGTAGAAAAGTGAAAAAATGTGAACTACATTCTGAATTTATATACCTAATTTTTACTCCTTCCTTTGGCATTTTAAAATTCTGTGATAAAAGCCTCAACTGAAAAGGCTGTCAGTTGTTCCATACTTTAATTTTCATTTCCCATTATTTTGAGCTCAGAAGCTTTCACCACATTTCCTTCAGCCCTCTCTTTCCACAACGATTGCAGTCTGTGCCAAGGCCCCTGCACTGGGAGCCTGTATATCAGCAAAGTAATAATCCCACCATTTGCTCTGATTAAATATCCGTCTTCTGTGGATTTGCTTCCGCTCCATTCACAGATGTGATGGCCATCTGTACTGAGCTCCTCGTGTTAGCTTTAACATAGCTGCCCCTGTGTAAACATGACCAAAAATGAAGCATTTAGTACAAACTATTTAAAAGCTCTCAGGACTCTAAGTAAATCTCTGAGAAGAGAGCCTTTAAATCCTCACCATCATGGCTTCAACTCACTTGTGTTTACTGACTAGTAGTTGGCTAAGTATGTCCTACTTGTACCAAATCCACAGCCTGATTTCAGTGCAATCAGGAAAAATAGATCCAGTATTATATAACAAAATGAGTAAGGCCTGGGCTTTGGCATTCAACAATGCATAGATTCACTTGTTGGATGGGAAGCAGCAGGGTCTTTGGTGCTCATTGAACACACATCTGCCACCCATGCTGTGCCCAAGCATTTCCCAGCAGCCCCACATGGATGGGCAACACAGAAGTGGGTTGAAAACAGAAATTCTAATAGTTTGGTTTTTTACTAATTGAAGATTTACTTATTCTTCCTATTTTTTTTTATTTTTTTTTGCCTTTGGATGTTTCTCTTCTTAAGGAAATGGGAAAGAGATGGGATCCAAGAGCCACGAACTGTTGTTACTGTTAGATTACTTACTGCCAATGTGGACCTTATTTAGTTCCACCTTCAAGCCAAGTGCAGGAGACAGAACTGATCTCATACTTGATCTTGGTATATGGAAACTTCACTATGCAACCAACAAATAAGTAGTAATCACTGTTGCAATAATATTTTATGAGGTGCCCGGAAAAATTAATTAGAAACATCTTCAAGGAGTTATAGTGAAACAGCTATCAGATCTGTAATCAAAAACACACTGAATGTCTCCGCATACCTGTTGAGCCCGATGCATTTGCAGAAGGCTGTGTGCCTTTTGAAGTCAGCCTTCGAGTGAAATGTGCCTTCCTGCTATTGAAATAACCCATTTTATGCCTACATCAAACACAGAAATGCTTTTTTTCTGATTATTAAAAGTCATAAAAAGAATTGGGACAGTTGGAGAATGCTTCAAGCATAACAGAAGGCTGAGGAAAAACTTCCTTCTCCTTTGGTTGCAAAGCACTAAAAAGCATCTGACATTGTACCTCAGAGTGAGACCCTGCTATGTACTTAAAAGGAGGAGGAGGAGGAGACAGAGATGAAGAAATGTAAGACTTGAAAGTGCTTTTCTTTTAGGAACTCACTAAGGAGCTGTGGATGAGAGTTTAAAAAAAATCTAAAAATTTTCTCTTTCCTCCCTACACTTACTGCATTCAGTCCTTTCAGTTACTTTCTTTGCACCCTCTGTAAAGCTTCAGATGACTTGAATAGTTTTGTGAAGGAGGTTAGGATACTCCATGTGCAACCACACTCAGAAACTCTCCAACTTCACTTTGAACAAGGATCTCACATTTTAGGTAGCCTTGGCTGCCTAGATTATTCTCAACTGCACTGCCCTTGAAATGGAAATGGATAATTTGCTGCACGTGGGTGAGATTATTGCTCCACTGAAGTCAGAAAAGCTCCATCCGTTTAGGCCTGTGGAAAATTTGGATCGGTATCACTGTAGTAGTAACTTTGCAAATAGCTTAACTGTGGCTTTTTGTTTTCAATTTCATGCCTAATGTGTCATAATTCTTGCATGTATAAAAATGTCTTAAAGTGTAGCAGAGAGCTCTCAGCATAAATTGCGCTTGCTCCTTTACCATGAGGCTGTTAAACGTATATCCACAGACTATTTGGAAAGGTTTCATATGTGATGTTAGTACACATAGGTGTTTCGGATACATATACTGTATTTTCTACACACAAAAATCAAGATAAATTAGGACATTCTCCACTTACAGTGAATTCTAAACATAAAGATATGGAGATGGACCTTCAGTAGAAGTACAGCTTAATATTGTCTATTCCATTCTTCACCCATCATAGAAGAAAATTCCTTACATAAAAAAGGATACCCATGCCTGTCATTGAACAGTCTTGAGGCTTTTTTTTTTTTTACTTACTTATTTGTAATTATAGAAATTATCTTTGAAATTCAAGCCCCTCATACGGGTGTCATGTGTTAAAAGAATTAAGACTCAAATACTTAAGCATCCTAAATTCTCTTGAGTTATGCCTTGTAGATGTAGACTACTTTTGAAAGAGTAGTATGAAGCATCTCTACTCAAATAATCATTAACTTCAGACAGTGCTGCATTATAATATATGCTTAATATATACATATTATAATAATGCTTAGACAACTCTCCTTTTTCCTTTCCTTTATCTTCCTTTTTCCTTTCCTTTTTCCTTTCCTTATTCTTTTGTTTTTTCCTTGCCTTGTCTTGCCTTGCCTCGCCTTGCTGAAAAACACTATTTTATATATTGATAATGGAGACAGATATCAAACATGATGAGAGTGCATCTCTGTGTGCATCTTTTGCACCTATTGTATGACTTTGACATCTTTTGTCAAAGTTGAGACCAGATGTATTCAACTAATTTACTGTCATACTATAATCTAAGAGGTAATCTGTTAAATCCTAGATTTCAGTTAACTCACAGAGGTGAAGTAATTGTGGTTCCTATATTATCAATCTACATTTGATGTTATGTAAAGAGATGGAGCACAATGTCCCACATATGCAAATAGTAAAGCATTAAAAGCAGGTCTGAGTCAGTAAGTATATTTCTAAAACAAAAAACTGTAAAATCCATTTAATTCTACCCAGGCTGTAGTCTTGGAAGTTCACCTTGCTTAGGAAATGAGTTACAGTCTTTCCCATACTTTTGATCTGAAGTATTTTCTAAATATGTGTTTCATGACTTTGCCAAAAATATCCATCAAATTTTTGTATATTTTTTGAGCTACCTTACATAGGGTAAGACTTAACAAGTTATATACTCAATAGCACAGGTTTGCAATACAGGTATTGCAATGTTGGTATTGCAGCCACCATAAATCCTACTTTCCCTGCTCCCCCATAACTGCTTCCAAGGTGAACACAAAGCAGTGATGAGATATAAACATGATTCGCAGTTTGTATCTTCTTTGAAGTGTATTCATTTTATTAGCCTTACCTGCAAATACTCATTGTAGTTTCCTGTTATATCTTTGAACATTTATGCAGATATGATAAAGATGTGGTGATATTTCTGTGGAAGAAGCCAGACAAAGATGTATCTGTGTGGATAACACACATTGGTGAGGTCAGGATGAGTCCAAGACAGAGACCAACCCAGAAAGCATTATTCAAATCTGTAAATAATCATCAGATATATTATTTGGAACGTGGCACAGTACTGCTTTCATTGGTGTCTTTGCCTTTCTCCAGCTCATGCCAAGCCATACAAGTTATTACAGAGGGCTCACCTTTTCCCCAGCCTCTCACATTACTCCTGTAATTCAGTTCAAGTAGCACATCCTCTGCTTTTGATATCTCTTCTTTTATTATCTGGTAGCCACAGTGGGCAGAAATTTTAAGGTTTCTAACCTTGATTTGAAACTTTAAAGCAGTTTCTGGTCTCTATCATTTCCTGTTAGAGACTATTTCTGAGCAATCGGTTCTCTTCATAGAGTGCAAGTCTCCTACCTGCTCTCACCAGTACCTCAATTAAGCCTTTCCATCAATCTAAATAACCTTACCACTGATATTCAGTATCACAGTACTTTGTCGAACACCTGGCAATTGAGATTCCCTGTTCCATGAGGCAAATATCATGTCTAGCATTGAAAATGGTGAAAAAGAAGTGTTGCACAGCTAGAAATAAATTATTGTTTCAGAATAAAATGGCAATAGGAAGATAAGTCTACCACTAAGAAAACTAGTGGTGTGGTGGCAATGCAGTGTTTTATATGAGATCCTTGTGCAAGAACATGATCAAAACCCCTATTGAGCTTCAACCCTCCAGCTTAGTAGAGTGCAAAAACATTGTTATAAAGAGATGGTAAATCACAGTTCTGGAAAGAAACTCACCTTCCTGACCCAATCTCAACCTCCTGGCCTCAGCCGGGGTTAATCTGTCTTAGAGGGTGGATACTCCATTAGGATCTTGCTGGAAGAGTTTGGTCTGGAAATCAGATTCCGTTCAGATAAACACCTCTTTGGAAAAAAAAAAAAAAAAAAAAAAGAACTCTTCTTGCTTCCATGACTTAAATCTAAAACATTAGGAGTGCGAAATCCCTCTGTTTTGGGATTTCTACTCCTTCTGATTTAGACGGCTGTAAAGAGAAATGTTGAGCAGAGAAGACAGATGCAATAAATGTTGAGGTGGCACAACCCCCACTAAATGTATTACACCAGCTTGTCATTTCTGAGGCAGAGATGCTGTGTCCACGTGCCTCAAAGGATAGGCAACACACACAGCTAGTTTCTTGCCATTGTCCTCACTGGCACTAGAATTCCAAAGAGGGGTAGCAGTTTTAGTGGTGCTGTCAACATGACATTAATGTGATGCTGAAAGCTGGGTGTTTTCCTAGGTCAACAACTTGCTGCTGTGCATGTGCGGAGAGCTGCCTGGGGGTCTCCAGCCCACACTCCACTGTTCTGAGCTTTGATTTCCCTTTGGCATTTTTATGAGCAGCCACTTCTTTTTGCTGCCTTCTGTTGGTTGCTGAAACAGGGCCAAACGGAAGCCTCCAGCTCTTTTTTTCACTTATGATCTCGTGTTCAGACATGGCTTCTTGTGTGTTTCCCTTGATCTCCTTCGACTTTCAATGGTTCTCACTAGTGAAATAATCAGGGCCAAGAAGCTGCCTTCCAATCCAGACCATGACGGTTTATTCTGTTCCACTGTTTGCATGCTAGCTGGAATTATTTGTTTTTTTTCATAGAATCATTTATGTTGGGACCTTTAAAAGTCATCTAGTACAACAGCCCTGCAATGAACAGGCACACCTACAGCTAGATCAGAGTGCTCAGAGCCCCATCCAGCCTGACTGTGAATGTCTCCAGGGATGGGGCATTCACCACATCTCTGGGTGAATCTCCTCCCTAGACCTGCTGCCCAGAATACGGTTGGCTTTCTGCACTGTGAGGTCACATTACTGGCTCCTGTCCAGCTACCATCTACCAGTAACCCCAAGTCCATTTCAGCAGTACTGAGTTCTATCCTTTTGGCCCTCGACTTGTACTGGAAGTGGTGATTGCAGGAACTCAGGTGCAAGACCTTGCACTTGCATTTCTTGAACTTCATGAGGTTCACCTGGGCCCATTTCTCAAGCCAGTCTAATTCTTTCTTAAAGACGTCCTGTCCCTCATCTGTGCCAACTGCACTGCACAGCTTGATGTCATCTGCAAACTTGCTGAGGGTGCACTCGATCTCACTTTCAGTGTCACTGATGAAGATATTAAAGAGCATCAGTCCTTGTACAGACTCCTGAGGGAGATCACTCATCACTGATCTCCATTCAGATATTGATCCTTTGACCACCATTCTCTGGGTACAATCTCACATCCAGTTCCTCTTCTATTGAATAGTCCACCCATCAAATTCACATCTTTCCAATTTGGGGAGACAGATGTTGTGGGAAAACACGTCAAAGGCCTTACTGAATTCCAGATAGATGACGTCAGTGGCTCTTCCCTTGCCCGTGGATACAGTTGCACCATCATGAGAGACCAGTAGGTTTCCCTTTCATTAATATACGTTCTCTCAGACAGTCCCTGTAGCAGAAGTGCTAATTCACAGCCTGAACCAGTGATTGAGCACCTGGTGGGAAGGCAGGGCCAACCCGGGGGAGCTCAGGTGCATGCAGTGCACCTGAGTGACCAGCAGGGGGTAGAGCCAGGATCCTTCCCAGACCTCATTTAAGGGTTGGCAGTGGAGGCAAAGGTATCTTGCTGGAGATCCCTGCCTACCTGAGGTCTTCCAAAGGTAAGCAGCTTTTTTTCCTTCATTCTGTATCTTTAGCTGCTGCGTTTGCTGCCAAAGACTTTGCCACCCTGCTATTATCACTGTACTTTCCATCGCATTATAGCATTATGTGCCTGAACTTGGTTTTCGTGATAGCTTAAGCTGGAAAGTTTTATTGGTGGACAGCATATATATAGGAATGCTGTTTTCAAAGGGGGATAATATTTAAGCCATTGGAGGACATCATCACATACCATGGTATTTCTAGAACAGAGAACAGGCTGTTATATTTAAAAGCATAGATATAGTTTCAGGTAAGTACTGTAGAGGTCTAGAAATGCTGCACTATCACGTTTACAGCCTTCTGAGTTTACTAGTTCTTTCATAGCCTGCTTTGAAAAGCAGTGTATCTGCATGCTCTGTAGGTAATGTGAGGTAAAGAATATGGCAGAGTCATGTCATCTGCACCTATTTCAGCAGTGAGAAAGATAACTGGAGAAAACTTCCTCTTGTATGACAGGCTACTCATCTAGCAGCCTCTGTCTCCTCATCTCTAGCCTTTCCATCCCTTGGTAGTCTGCATCAGCAATGCAGCATCACCCCTACGTAAGTAATCTTCTCTTCTCCAATGGCAGTCTAAATCTATTTTAGTATATAAAAACAGCATATTGCAATGATTAGGAGATAATCTGAATCACACAATCACACTTTTGTGTGAATAAAGGTCGAAAAGGAGTAGAAAAAGAGATTTATTCAGAGTATTACAAAATAAAGATTTGAAGAATTCCTTCACCACATTCTCTGCTTTTTATGCATCTTTAGGAAGGGGTCTGTGGCTCACTATGTGTATTTTCATTGTACATCACAAAGTCCTTATTTAAGTAAAACACAAATGTCATGAAAGAAAACGAACAGTTCTAATTAGATGAATTAGTCCGCAACTAACTAGTCCACAAGACTGACTTAATAGGGAGTATTAGAGAAACTTTGCTCTTCCCTGGGAGGCTTGAGGAATGATGCATGCTTCACATGGTGTCATTCTGCATTGCACTTAACAGAAGACTGTCAAGTACTTGAAAACGTGGGGAATAATTGTGCAGCCTTGAGAGTGCAAGATGACACCCATTTTGTGTTATGACACAGTGCATTGTAGTCATTTATGTGGTACAGTGATGAAAGGTTACTATTTTATTTATAAAATCAGTAATGAGCTCAAAAATAATGGTGTCATAATTGATGTAAAATTGCTCTATTAGTATAATGAGCATAAATCATTCTAGCTCAAATTGTTTTTAAATGAGGCATTTGGGGTTCATTTTCGTTGTCTTTTGTCTAATTTTAAAAGACATTTAAAACACCTTAAAGCAGAAAGTTAATTGAGTAGATCCAAGAATACAAAAGCAGTCTTGAAATGGAAGTGAAGTTTGTTTTAGCAATTTGGTATATACTTCAATAGATGGGGGGGGGGGGCAAAATGACGTTGTTTACCTGCAATGTATAGGTTTAGAAGGAAAATAGAAAAAATCTCTGTATGAAACAAAAATGGTATTTGACTTGATGAAAACAGGAGAAAGAGTAATTTCTCAAGTAAAAGTGGCAATTTTCTCAAAAGAAGAGCATGGTATATTTGAAAACAGTACAGTAGCTACAGCACTGGTTTGAAATGTGTCTGCTTATTGGCCTTTGGTGAGTTGCTTGAGGCGCAGTGGCAGTTGGCCATCCCGAGGAAGCCCTTCTCCAGAAGTCTCCTTCCTGTTTCCTAGCATGGGATTTTACGACTGTTGAACTGTTCATGAAATTAAATTATTTTTTTTATCTTTACTGAAGCAGTACCATAAGAGGATTTGTAGAAGTAAATCCAGCCTTCATTGCATCCTGTTCTTTACTAGACATAATTCTGGCTATAATTCTGCTCTTGATGTCAACAGTGGAAATGAAATTACTCTGAATGGGAATTATTTTAGTGGAGGTTAACATTCAGACTGAAGCCTTTTCGATTGCTGGAAGAGATGCTAGTCTCTAGTCATCCCAAATTTCCTTTGAATGGGTGTCATGCTGCAGTTGTCTGTCAGCTAGAGATTGAGCTGCCTAGAGAAAAGAGAAAAACACAGTGAATACCAATATCCTATGCTGTGCTCTGTAGGATGTTTTTCTTTAGGAGGTCCGAAGTGAGGTCAGCAGAAATCCATACAGCAGCAGACAGCAAGAATTTTAAGACAGCCATAAACACGTACATTTGTGAGAGTCGTGCCAATGAATCATCAAGTTAGAGACTTGACCCAAACTTCTAATTTGTGCCTATGGGAATCAATCTCTAATGTCAAACACAATCAATGTCTAGGCATGGTAATGACTGTCCTTATATCAGCAAGTAACCCACAAGTATAGTGAAAACAGGGAGGCCTAAGTGCTGAATACTATCCTGCAGTGAAAAAGAGAATACTTCTGCTAATAATTTAAGAACAAACCCAAGGGGTGGAATGGCTCATGAAATTGCATTATACAGCACTGTATGTTTGGGATGACGAAATGGCTTGTGTTGGAAGGGACCTTCAAGATCACCTAGTTGACACCCACTGGATCAGGCTGCTCAGAGTCCCATCCAACCTGCTATTGACGCCTCTTGGGATGGGGCATCCACAGCTTTTCTGGGCAGCCTGTGCCAGTGCCTCACTACAGTGAGTGAAAATTTTTCCCCTAATAGCTACTGTAAATCTTCCTACTTTTAGTTTAAAACTATTTCCTCCTTGTCGTATCACTATCTGTCTGTGTTTAAAAAAAAAAAAAAAATTGATTTCCCTCCTGTTGATGCAGTCCAGGATACAGTTGGCCTTCCAGGCTGCAAGTGTACACAACTGGATTGTGTCAAGTTTTTTATCCACCATGACCCCTAAGTCCTTCTCTGTGGGGCTGCTTTCAATGAACTTTTCTCCCAGTCTTTACACATACCTGGAATTGCTCTGATCCAAGTGCAACACCTTACACTTGACTTTATTGAACTTTATTAGGTTCATGTGGGCCCACTTCTCAAGCCTATCCAGTCTGCTTTTGGTGGCATCCCTTCCTTCTGTTGTGTCAGCCACACCACTCAGGCTCGTGTCATCAGAAAACTTACTGAAGATAGACTTGATCCCACTGTCTGTGTCATTGATAAAATTGTTGAAGAACACTGGTCCCAAGACAGATCCCTGGGGGACAGCACTCATCACCAGCCTCCACCTGGATGCAGAGCCACTTATCACAGTCCTCTGGCTGTGACCATCCAACCAATTTCTTATCCACTGAATAGTCCACTCTTTCAATTCTTATCTTTCCAATTTAGAGATAAGAATGTGGTATCACATTCATATGTAATACATATCAAAGACCTGGCAGAAGTTCAGATAGATGCCATTAGTTGCTCTTCTTTTGTCTACTGATGCCATCATTCCATCATAGAAGGCCATCAAATTAGTCGGTACAATCTGAGACGGCTGTCTCAGATCACCTCCTCTTCTTGCATGTGCCTTAACATCTCTTCTGGGAGGATCTGCTCTGTGATCTTCCAGGCACAGACACGAGGGTCTCTGGCCTATAGTTCCCCAGGTCTTCCTTTCTCCCTTTCTTAACAAAGTGGATGTAACTTTAGAAAAGAAGGTATCGCTGTTCCATACACAGAACATGTTTTTGTGTCTTATGCAAAATGCTATGAAAGGATAAGAATGGAAAATTTAAATAATTCTTCCCTTCCCTAAGATGTGTCAGATAATTTGCTATCAAGAAAAGCATATGTTGCAACACTTCCCAGATGTTCACTGTGGGGAAAGTATCCTTGGATAGATTAAAATAGCTTCAGTCAGACTTTCTGTCAGTTTTCCAAGCAAGTTTCCAGCAGCAGATATTTTCAGCTGCTAAACACAGTCACACTAACGGGGGTGGAAAAAGACCTTCAAACTCAAAACAGACCTAAAACTTATTAGGATTCTGAAGTACTTCAATGATACATAATTAACAGGTAATGAGCAGTTATTTCTATGACATCTTCTAATTTCAGAGTAGACCCTAATCTATCTGGGAGGGAAAAAGGCCACTTTTTTTCCTGTAACAGTGGATGAAATCAGTACTCTTTAGTTATTGTTTAAATTTTGAAAATTGTCCCAAATCATCACAGTTCTAATGTCGATGGCTTAATCGAGAAGTCATAAAGTGAATACTGTCAATAAAATATTTTAGAAATAACAGAGAATTGTCAAATATAATTGACTACATTTCATAAAACAAGGACTAGTGAGAAAACAGCTTTGCTTGTCTTTTTAAAGGAAGGAAGAAGAGAGTACAAAGTTTACTGTAATCACAGTTAGTTATAACCCAATAACTGAAGAGTTTTGAAGGCACAGACTCTTTGTTTAGTAATCAAAGCAAACCTGGAAAAGGTATTACTAAAACTAGGTCAGATAATTAATCTCTACCTGGTGGTCAGATGCAATTAAATATCACTCGCGTCATCTCATATCCTTTCAGTCACTCTTTCCAGAACACAAGCTTTCCATTTATTCAGAAAATTCTGTTTTACAGAAGTTTTTTCCCAGACAAGACAGAAACTGAGGTGTAATTTCATTGTTGTTCCTGGGCACTGCAGTGCCTTCTCTTTCACAGGAAAGGAACACAAAGTCTGAAGTCATTGCCCTCCATGCGCATAACATCATCCATGTACCAGTCACTAAATTTTGTTCATGAGTCTTCTGAGCTGGAAAAGGGACATGGCATCCCTAAGTGCTGGGTGAAGAATCTACGTAGTAGTATTTTAACATGAATTCAAGAACTCCTGAACTTGAGCATGATGCTGTTGTACCAACATTCCTCCATATAGTCCTCTGGTGCCTTTTAAGTTGTGCTGAAAAGAGTTACACAACAGAGTAGGAAGAGTCTGGGAGCTTTAATAAGCACATAATTAAATGCTCTCACTCATCCCAAGACATTTGGAGAATTTGGTTACAATTCTGATTTCTGAGGGGGTCTGAATTGATTCTGAGAATCCTCTACAGCTCCAGCCCCCCTGGGGAGGGGAAAGCTTCATACTGAGGTCCATTTGAGCATTTGTTTTGCTGCTCCCATAAATTCCAAACCAATAATTCCATATACCTTTCTGCTCTCCTGAAGTGTTCTCTCTTCTGGACTCTAGTTCTTTATTATCAGTCTCTTAGGGTCACATTTCTGTGTCTTGTCTGACGTAGAACAGGACCATATTCTTCACCCTGAGAACTCAGGGTTACTGGGTGTGAGCAAATGTCAAATCTTTCCACTGCTTTAGGGTGTAGACTGGACTGACTTCTTTTGAGTCTAATTTTACAACTCTGGCATTGAAAATAGATGTGCACTTTTAACATTGCTATTAATTTCCATGGACCTACTTGCAAAATATACCTCTGGAGTAGAAGTACATAACCTTTGAATTTTCTGTGACACTAAACGTGGCTTTTAACATAATTTAAATGTTTCAAATTAAACACCCCTTCATCATGCACAAAAGCCTCTTTTTCACCCTTCATATTGCAGAACCATTTAACAGCTGGCTAATACTCTATCCTTAATTACAAAGGAGGAATTCTCAACTCACCTGCAGGTATCATTTCTTTGTATTTGGTAGGTGAAGGCTGGACAGATGTTTTTTTCTGGGTAGAACACTATATGTTCTCCCCTTTTCAGTGGTATTTATGCTCAGAAAAACCTTAATGTGTTTTGTGCTTGGAATGTTGGTTAAATAAAAATAACTTTGGAAACTCTGCTTCCTTGTGTATCATAGCTGGAGGGAATAGAGTGTGTATCTTGCTGGCTCATTAGGGGTGATTATAAAGCAAGATCTATTGAGAGGAAAACTACCAGCTGTTTGAAAACATTATTTTAGAAATTAGAGCAAAAACACAGGTAAAATAGAGGCACTTTGGAAACAACTATAGAAAAGAAGTGCAAATTAAACATTGCTTAATAATGTTTAAGTCTACCACTTAACACACAGGACTTCTAAATTATTTAAGAGCTATGTAGTATGTCTGCCTTAGATCTTTTTCGTTAGTTCAATCCACTAATAAGTAGTCATGTTTTGCTATAGTGGCTTTCAATTATTGGCACTGGTAACTAGAGAGGCAGATGACTTTGTGAGTGATCATCCATGACCTGTGTGACCTTGAAAATCAGCAGTTCATTAAAAATGGAGTTGGGGAAGAAGTACAAGAGCTTTTTTCCTACATAAACATATAGGAGCAATGTTGGATGTGAACAGATTGCGCACTGATCCGAAATACACTGTCAGTTAATGTCTAAATTTCTTGCTCCTGTCTTCCAGTCTGTCTGAATTTCATTTGCCAGAAGGGAAGAACAAATCCATAGTCTGATTCCTAGAGGGTCTCTGTGCATGGAAAAAGGAGTGTGGCAGGAATTAAATTTGTACTGAAGTAATGAAGGGGTTTTCTACAGACTATTACAAGTTATTTGCTCAAGCAAGGATCCTCAAATATTAGAACAGGCACTTGTTTAGGATTATAGACCTCCCTGCATCCAGAAATTCTAAAGCATGCTGAATTTTGCAATGATTTATGAAGACTAACAGAAAGAGCATCCTCTTGCCTTCTCCTCCCTGGGGTGCTGGCATCTCCCCTGTGACAATCTATCCCTTCTTTAGCTCTCATCACTCACAGAAAACAGATGTTTGACACTGGTAAATCCTCAGAGGATGAAGGTGTTCCTAAGTAGGTTTGCTGCTCATGGGACCTTCCAGCCTGTAGAAAGATGTTGTCATAAACATCTTTCAAAACCTAAAAAGTGAGAAAGAAAAACAGGTCAGCACTTTATTTTTATTTTTTTCTGGTCAACTCAAATGAAAAAGAATTAAATCACTGTAATAGTGACACATAATATCCTTGTAGGATGTTAGCTGTTGTTATTTTGTGGGAAGGAGAGGAGGGGAGATGACTGTTTTTGATTTCAACAGAAAAGTTGAGATGTGCACCCAAGAAAGGATATTTGTGTAGAAATCGGCATCTGACATAAAGGCATATTTCTTTTTGAAGTTTTTTTTTTAAACTTCAGCGTCTTTTTTTTTTTTAAGGCAGAAGTAGAATAGCTTGTCCGTGAATGTCCTGAAAGCAGTAAAATGCAAATAAAATCAGTAGAAAGTCAACAATAAAAGAAACAGAGTTAAACTTTGTCTTATGCCAGACAGGAATCTATGGTAAGCTTCATGCACAGAGGTAGATTTAGAGGAAACACGTGAAGAGATCAGCTCTGCTGAGCATGAAGCAGAGTGCCATGAGCCACACAGGGAGTATCACAGGAGTGGGTCGAGGACAACTGAGCAGTCTACCAGTAATGGATGAACAAGCTCAGACAGTTGATGGAAAAAGCAGCAGCTCAAGACCAAATATGCTGAAAATTGGAAACTCTCTTTTTTAGTTTGTGGTGGTTTGTTTTTTGTTTTAATTTTTCCTTTAAAAAAAAAATAAAATTGTTGCTTGAGAGGGTGTGGAGGAGGAGGAGGAAGCAGAGAGAATGGGACTTGGCAGTAAGCTTTTTGAAATAATCATTATAGGGTCATAAAGCTATTTGTATTGCTGCTGATTAAATTATTTTAATAAGCCTACATGCCCTATAAAAAGGATTGGGAGGATATTTTTGAAGACTTCAGTCTAGAAAAACAAAAGCAATTTCTAAATATTTTATACATGTTGATAGACTTTATTATAGAAAAATTACACTATGTGAATGCTACCAGCTATTGGATTATTGTGCTGCTCCCTGTAAATGAAAACAGTTCGATATTTCTTTTTGTAATTGCTTGGTTGCTTTATGGCAGGTTTCGTTTGGAACTAGGGCTTTCTCTGCTATGCACAGTTTTTCATAGTGGAGTTAGCTCACATTTCAGCAAATGTGACCAGATCTGAACTAGGGACATGCTGTGACATTCTGTGAGACAGCTTGGTACTGCCTGGGGACTTGTGGGCTGGATGCTCTTCTCATGCCCCTGCTCCATCATGCTTGCCATACGCAAGCCTACAGGCTCTTGCTGGCTGCTTCATATGGTCCAGCAGAACCATTTCCATCCTAAAGCACTTGTCTGTGAAGCCCCAGAGGCCTCCTGATGTTGTTTTGTCCCAGAGGTCAAAGAGGCAGGCACCCTAGGTGACTTGTCGTGCTCTTGGGGTGATGTGACCCAAGAACTGCTTGCTGAGTGGCCTCACTGGGAATTAGTTCATGTGTTAGAGGTGTGTAAAGGGCTGAACTGCAGCTTAACACATGGTGGTGCTTTGCGCTTCTTGGGCCTTATTCCAAATCACTGAATTCATCATGACACTTTCTGTTCAATTCAGAAGACCTTGAATGAGGTTTTATAGTTATATTTTTAACCTAGAGTTCTTTGACATTTCAACCAGCATCTTTAGACTTCCCATTTCATTCCTCAGTATTGGTGGTATTATTTCTGCTGAGTCTTGTCAAAAATGTATTAAATTCCCCAGTAAATGTACCTTTAGATCAAGGCTGCCTGGTTTAACAGGAGAGCATATAGAATCACAGGATGGAAGAGGTAGCAGCAAGTTATTTCTGTGGAAAGGAAGGGTGTTCTTTCTGTTTGTAAGCTTTAGGACTGAGGAGATGAGACTGTCTTGAGATATACAAAATGTTTTTTGTTTTCTTTTTTTTTCCCCCGTGCTTGCGGAGATTGGCTGTTTGCTCTATACAGGGAGTTTGTGATTCTTCTCAGTGCAAATTTTACCAACTCAATGCTTAATGAGTACATCTACTAAGGAGCCATTGTACACTCATGACAGTGCCTGCATGCAGCTTTTCTGTCTAGGGGATACTGTGTCCAGGCCTGAGGCCCCCAGCACAAGAAAGATGCAGAGCTGTAGGAGCGGGTACCAAGGAGGGCTGTGAAGATCAGAGGGCTGGAGCACCTCTCCTATGAACAGTGGTTGAAGGAGCTGGGCTGCTTCAGCCTGGAGAACAGAAAACTCTGGGGAGACCTCGCTGCAACCTTCCCGTACCTAACAGGGCCTACAGGAAAGCTGGGGAGGGACTTTTTGTCAGAGAGTATAGTGGGAGGACAAGAGGGAATGGCTTTAAACTGAAGAGGGGAGATTAAGATTAGATACTAGGAGGAAATTCCTTACTGAAGGGATGGTTAGGCAGTGCAACAGGCTACCCAGTGAAGCTGTGGATGTCAAATGAGCTCAAATCTATATGGCCTGAAGTCTCTTCTGCATTGTCCCCAAGATACCTGACAGGACACAGAAATACACAGTGGAGGATGCCTCCATTTAGAGAGCTCGGCCCAAGCCATTGCTAAGTTCTGTAACTCATTTCATTTTTGTTTATTTGTGTAGTTACAGCCGTGGTGTTGTAGGTGATTTGGGTCATATATTATTTCTCACTGTCATGACTCTTTGTTGGTATTGAAGACCAAACATTCAAAACTATTTATGTATCCATAGCCAAATATGAATACTTCCAAAAATTATTTAGAAGCACAGCACTATCTACTTCAGTGGGAGTTGGACACAAAGAAGATGCCACCTGACTCCTATTTGCATGGGTTGCCTTTTTCAGAGATACAACCTGAAAGAGCATGTGCCATTTGACAGTTCATTGCATACCGTGAACCTTCAAGGTCATGCTGTGAAAAGATCCATGCAACAGGTGAAAGCATCCTTTGGTTACCATGTTCTCCTTCCAGGTTTTTCCTCTGATTTAAGCACAGGGAGCTCTGCAGCAAAGCGCAAGCTTTGCAGGGCTGTTTCCTATGGATTTGTGGTGAGACTGCCATTGAAGAAAGTATATGCTTTGAGAGCACAAACATTCCAACATCCAAGCAATACTTCAGGTCTAATACAGCACCACTTTTCTCATTTAAAAATGGGAAATAACATAAAATGTGAAAGCAATATGCTGCCATCAGGATGCTAAATACAGTTTTGTACCTGGAGCAAATAAATCTTAATTAAGAATCTGTATATTTTCATTTATTTCCTTCCTCCTTTTCCCTCCCCTCCTACCTCCAAGTATTTGACTGGAATATAGTGGAAAAGTTGTAGAAAATCAAAAACCTGGAGAAGAAGAAAACACAAAATGCAACCAGTAAATGAAAATCATGAGTTTTTTCCTCTTAATTGTAGCACACTCGTGTGTGTGAGTGCATGCACATATCCCTACATATATATACATATAAACATTGAAGGAAGAGATTAACATGTTCAAACATATTCTTAGCTGCTTAGGGGGCAGATGTATCAATAAAAATCAAATTGCAGTCTTTTGCAATTCAGTTTCATTACAAAATGAAATCTAAAACTAAACAAAGTATGTGCATTGTTCAATTTAATATGGCAAATGAAAATTTATGTCTCTCCCTTGAATTTATTCTGAATTATATTATTGCAGCAAATAATCACAGCACATGCAGTTCAAAGAAGAAAGGATCAGACTTCATTTTCATACAGGCTTTGGGCTGTGAGCAAGCTTAAGAATGAAATTTTGTTAGCAGAGCAGTATTATGTACAGAAGATTTTTTTGGAGACCTGAGTAACTTAAAATAATTCCAGTGGAGTGCTGAGGGCTAATTTCCAAGTGAGGAGGATCACTCGGTATTTACACTTACATAGGAAGTGCCGTTGCTCCCAGTGGCAAATGTAACATTTCAACTACAGCAACCCAAACCATAAGAAGCTGTTTGAGTTATTTTAATTCAAATGATCGAGAAAAATTAGATTTAATACATCTTGAAACAAAAAAGTGGGTTGTCAGACAAGGCACTGGTGTTCCTGAACCTACATACCCATGCTGGTGCTCATGTACACATACATACTTTGCATCCGAACTGCTGTTGCAAGTGAGATGGGATTATCTGTTGCTGCCTGTGATAGCTGTAACTCCAAAGCTGAAGCATTTGTCACAGTGATGCATTGTTTGGCATCTCCTTCAGATCTTGTGTCAAGTGTGTGAGTCCTTTGGGCATGCGTTGGGCACCCTGGGGAATGTCAAATGTGATTAGATTTCTGTGCATAAGCAGCTGAATCCCAGCAAGATCTTCATTGCCTTTTATGACTTAGGGGCATTACAGGTAATTGTGTCTATACAGTTAAATGTATACATCTAAACCTGTTAGCTGAATCCAACCAAACTGGCAAAAAGGCTTGAGAAAAAACTGTATTAAGTGCAATGTGAGATCTTCCTCCAGATACATGCTTATCTCTAACCAGATTATATGAGTTAACCAAGAACTGCCTCAGACAAATATACATTGGAGAAAATTTGCTACAAAATTATAACAAAAGAGGCAAAATAATACAGGTGTCAGAATTCTGTTTGATTCTCTGTTATGGATGTGAATAAACATAAATTCCAACACTATCATTTACCTGTTTAGCAAGTTACTGTGGTGGTGTTTGTAGCATTTTGCTTTCTCTATGACTTTCTCTTCCAAAATTGGATGCAGACAGCTCAATTCATGTTAACTCAGAGACAAATATAAAATATTTGGGATAATAAGCCCTGAGAAAGATGTTTAATTTTGTGGCTGTGTAAGCCTAAGCGCTGGTAAATTCAGGCATTTCTGCAATGTTATCCACTATGTAATGAAAACAAACAAAATAGGTTTTGATTAAATGCTTTGAAGTCCTTGATTAAAAGAACTATCCAAAGGAAGGCATTGTTGCTTCTGTGCTGGAAAAATTGGGTTACTTCATGTAAATATAGAGTTTTCATGCATATTAATGTACTAATTGAGTTTGCAATGAAAATTTTTTTTAAGAAAACTAAGGACACACAAGTTTATTTCCTCAACTGCACTAATTAATGGTGTTTCGTGACAGTTGTTGTACCCCAGAACATTCCACATGCCTCCCCCAACCGCTCTCCACAAAGGTGATTTTCTTCCATAGGCTCTATGTAATATCTCCCAGCATTGAGAAGGTGTTTCAGATACTTCAGTCAATGCAGCTAGTAGAAGTTAGTCAAGTCCCCCTGAAAAAGAGAAATACTTTTCTTCACTTGATGATCATTTCTGCCTGCTACCACCTGAATTAATTCGATTTCCATTGAGTTGTTAAATATGTGTTTCCAATGGATGTTAAATGTACGTTTTATATCTCAAGTGTAAAAATAATCCATCTACAAGGCCATAATAATGGATGCTGTAGAGCATATGCAAGTACAGTTAGAAGAATACGACTTAGGAGGGTTGTTTTCTTCTAAATGTAGAAGAACATGTGCAGTGAGTCATACCTAATTCTATTTCTAATACATTTCTCAAGTTTTGAGTGCTTTCCATTTGGTGACATCATTTTTGATCCAACCTGAAGTTAGATTTGTATGTGACTCTTCAGCTCAGGCTGCAAAAGATTTTTGTATTACTATCACTTAAACCCTCTCCATAAATGACTCTCCATAGAATTCTAGAATATTACAACTTGGAAAGCACCCACAAAAATCATTGTGTCCAACTCCTACCTCTACACAAGATCACGTCACCCAAGGATCAAACCATACTTCTGAGAGTGTTGTCCAAATGCTACCTGAACTTCTTTCAAATCCTTTAAAATCAGCTCTGACATCACTTCCAAATCTTTAAAGATCACCATAATGCTGATAGAGAATTGTCATCTGAAACCCATGAGGCAGGAGATGAACTATGGTGATTGCTGATGCCTGATTTTGGAGTTGCCTGCACTCCTAGGCTGTGCTAAAATAGCTCAGAATCTTTGTTGGATGCATCTGTAATTTTCCTTATTTTTGACTGTGAGTTCACAGGTACAGCTTCTATTGTGCCTTGTTGTGCTTTTAACAGAATGAATCTCTAATTTCTCTGTGGCCCTTGCCTATCTGGGGCTCCTAAAATAATGGAAATGGCATCAAGCCAGTAGAAAATGAGAGGGCAGGTAGAGTTTGGCTAACACCGCCAGGCTACTCATTTCTAGAAAGACTTTTGATGGAGTTTGTTTTATCCAAAAAGGAATCTTTATAGCTAATGAATTACTAATCTTAAAACAACACCCTTACAGTGTTGCAGAGGATCCAGCAGAGAAGAATAGCTGAGAAGAAAATTAAATGTAACATAAAAGCTTCTGAATCTTGATAACTTGTTTTAGGCTCATCAGAATTTAGCAAATAAATAAAGAAATGGAGAGGGGGAGGAAAAACAGATTGGAGATGTGTTTATTTTCCCCAGGGAGAACTTGAACATCCGTTGAAGCCCAGGAGAGAGTGTTAATGAAGTAAGCAGCATCAGGGGAGCTACTTGACATAATACAATCTTTTATTTTATTTATGGGGAACTGATTTCTCAATCAAAGTGTCTGATGTTAGCTTTCAAAGAGCATCCGTGAGGAAAAGAGGAAAAGCCTGCAGGGACTCTCACCTTATTACAGGCTTTTAACCGATCAGTTAGTGATTTTATTAGAAGTGTACAAGGAAACTCTGTCAGGATTCAGCTCAGACTCAAGGTACAGCTTTGGAGGTGAGGCTGAAAATTAGACAGAGCAGCCTGCCTGTGCTACTTATAACATCATGGGTAGCAGTGAGTTTCTACCTGGAACATTAGCTACCGAAACGAAAATTGAAAGCATGAGAGAAATCCATGTCTGGAGAACAATAGACTACATCTGTCTTAGTAAATAAAATAGTGCAGGACTTACTCTCTTTTCCTAAAGCCACTGCCTTCCTCCTAGGGTGATGTAGCCTTGCTCTTACTGCTAGGGATTACCTCCAGCCCCTTTTGTACTGAGCCTCATCAGGTATTTCCTATGAGAATACATAGAATTGTAGAGTTGTTTGAGTTGGAAGGAACCTTCAAAGACCATGTGGATCAACTCCCCTGCAGTGAACAGTAACACCTAACAGCTCGATTATATGCTCAGAGCCCCATCCAGTCTGATCTTCAGTGTCTCCAAGGACCGGGCATCCACCACCTTTTTGGACGCCTCTCTGGGAAGCTGGCATTTAACAACCCTTATTGTAAAAAAAACTTTTTTTCTTATATCCAATAAAGAATCCAATAAATTTCCTCTCTTTCAATTTGAAAAAAAATTCCTCTTGTCCTATCACATCAAACCCTGATAAAGTGCCTGTCCCCCTCCTTTCTTAACTAAGGGGCTGGCATTAAAACCATGCCATTCGCCTACTGCCACTGAAAAGTTTAGATGTAACCACACAGACTCAGGGCTCCAGAAAAGAAATCAAAATGGCTTAATGGCCTGTGTGATCTCAGTATGTGTTGTGGTCTTTCTTGTTTGAAGCTCCTGTGGCATAAGAGCAGAGCAGGGCATTCTGATCACTGAGCAAACAAAAGCATTGCTCTTTTTTTCAGGGAAACTTTGCAAAGAAAAGATAGTCTGGAGCAAGTAGGGAGGTGGGGAGAATTGACATAGCTCCCCTTCTAATGGACAATGAAACAGTATTTTACTTTTGGGGAATACATTCTAGAAAGAAAATGCCTGATCTGAGCTCCTAAAGGAAAATAAAATAATTCCTTTATCTATCTAGTTGGTGCTACTTGTAGTGTCAGTGAAAATAAGCTGTAGCATCGCCAATAGCCTCAGGTGTACCTGGAACATGAAAAGGATCATTTCCCAAAGCTCAATGCAATTGCCATCCTGGCAGGTGAGAAGGAGAAGTGTTATGAGCCAGCAGACACCTCTGCCAGGTGGATTCCTAGAGGAAATCCCCCCCAAAATCCAGCCAAAACCCCTCTTTGTCTAGTAAGAAATAGGAAGGAATTAATAGAAATATGTGAGCACATGTGCATCTGTGTACACACAATTTATTGCATGTTTACATGTGGAGTTTAATGAAAATGAAAAATATTAAGTTAGCAAAAGTGAATATAAATTACAACCTTGCTCATGCAGGTAATAAATGAAAATTAAAAGATTCATTTGAACACAAATGAGAATAGAAAAGTCTGTGTTGTAGGTTCTAACATCCTACTTTATTATCAGGCAAAAGTAGGAGTGGAAAAGGAAAGGCAAAACACCAAAGACAAATTTCTGTTCGATATCTAGAGCAACACTTGAAGATGCTTTAAGTCTCTCTGATAAATTGAATAGATATCTCTCTATTGGAAATGCAGAAGATGCAAGTCAGCATAGAATAAAGCTTTGTTTCCTGAATCAATTGTTTGAAGTAACATGTGCCTACAAGTGTTGCAAAAATAGCTGATTTAATTTAACCACTCATTTCAAGCATATACAACCCTGAAAATCCGTTGTGATGGGAATGAGGAAGGTCAACAAAGTAAGAAGTTGAGTACAAAGCAAAAATAAAGGATTTCACAGAAAACAGGATATTTGTAATGCTTGTCAGCATGCTGCCATGAAAAATGGGTATTGTCAAATATATTCTTACTGTTTGTTTAATAATGTATATTTTAACCAGACAGTTAAGGAAAAAAAAAACAACAAACCACAGTTCTTTCTCATTCTGGGCTGCAATTTATTTCTTAAAAAGAGAAAGAAAAACAAAAGCAAAAGAACTCAGAGTATGGTACAAACTCTGATGGAAAAAACTGCCAGACTGCTAGCAAAAAAAATCCAGTTTCCTCTGTTTCTTGTTAAATGCTGCATTGCAAATTAGACCTCTTGCCTTCCCTTCTGAAACTCATACACTTCTAGCATCTTAGTGCACATATCAGGAACTGTATGACAACAAGGATTTGACTAAGCTTGCTATGTCTTCCTTTTTTCACCTCTCCCT